>NC_085138.1:21492439-21592439 GCF_035046485.1 Aedes albopictus
TATTCTTTCCTGCTCTGGAGCATGGCTATGTGGAGATTTTATGTGTTGTCCCAGCAAAAAATATTCAATAATGGTATTTGTTCAATCAACCATTGTTGCATTGATCTTCCCACATAGGGTAATGCCAAATAGTTTCAAAATACATCCTGCTTACCAACATTACAAAACCAACTCAAATCAAACGTCCCCGTGTAATACCTGCGAGGCAAAATAAAAATAAACTCACCCAACCATAACCGACTGAACTCCCCAGCAGCAGCAGCAGCAGCGACCCATTCAGAACTCAGGGCGAGGCTCGCTTCGGATGTGTTGTATTGCGTTTGTGATTTGGAAGGTATGTTTTTATTTATTCATAAAATTTGTACCTTACCATCCTCGCTCATCCATCCATCGCGGCCGCATTGTGCCATCATCATTGTCGAGTCGGTCGTCACCGTTGCCGCTCGCTATTTGGCCCTGGTGGAATTGTTACAATACATTTACGGTGAGTCCCATGTCCCATCCAGCACCTATACAAATTGCCACGCAAGCTCAGCAACAACCATACCAACTGCTCCGTTCCGTGACGGTGGAGCTGGTGCCTCTGAGTGAGCTGTTCCTCCCGTTGCTGGGGGAATTGGTGTAAAATTTGGCTTTTTGATAACAACGAGAACCGTATTTTTGTACGCATTTGCCAGTTGGAAACAGAGGGAATGACACTTCCTTGCTAACCGAAAAAACCGCATTTATCCGTTGATATACGTTTCTAACCGCCGCTAATCAAGCATCAAACATTTTTATCTTAAATTGGGATGGGGAGATAAATTGTATGTAAAAGTTTTGCAACAAATTTAAATTATCAGAACACGCATACACTGCAAATTTTAAGGAAAAATGAGGAACGAGCTCACCAACCAATATTTATGCTTGTGTCCAACGTCGACGCATGGTAGAGAGACAGTGCGTCCCAAACGGCCTCTGCTATACAGACGCCGTTTTTCTGATTTTACTATTTATCATCCGAAAGCCGAATCATCAAGTTTCAAACCTAACCTCAAAGCTCAAACTGTTAAGTTATCTTTACAATATTAACAATTAATATCCTTTAAGACCGAAAACTACATACCATCAGAAGGTACCTTCTGCCCCAACCTCCCCTGCCTACTCCGGACAGGCGCGGTCGACTCTTCGCTGCTGGCTTCTGGACTGAAGGAACTGCGACGACGCGGTACGTGGTACCTTTTTCAACCACCAGCCAGCCTAACCAACCATCCAGCAAACGGACGGACGGAGCTCGTCGTTTCGTTACGGCTCCGTGGACAGGATTCAGCCAGGAAAATCAAGAAAACGCACAAAGCCCATTTCGATGCGATGATGCGATGGTGGTACTGGTAACTAGCAATGTTGGGGTATTCGTCCGCACAGCGTTAACGGAGATTGCGCCCGGTGGTGATGGGGAATTGGGGAGGATGCGGGGACTTGCGAGCGACCTCGCTCGAAGGCACCGAGCGTATCCGTTTTGCGAAGCCTTGCTGTGCTTGCTGGCTGTGGGGATTCGTATTCGTTATTGTTGCTGCCACGGACGGATGGGGAAGAAATGATGAAAGCGTAAGATTACGGTTGAAGTTGGAGCCGTGAAAAGTTGCCCCTTTAGGAGGGATGGTTTTATTTATTTGTTTATTTATTAACATCAACAGACATCTCATGCCCCAATGATGGCCTCTTAGAACTAATACATAACTATAAAAACTAAAAACAAAACTGCATTTGAAATACAAGACAAAACAGGAACAAAAATGTGTGTTGACCGTAATTGGTTCGTCGGAAAGGCAATCTAAGCATCGCGTTGCTCCGAAGGGCCCTAGGACGAACGTTCAAGTCAACCGCTTCCAAAATGGCAGGGCAATCGATTCTTCCCTGCAAAGTGTCGGCAATAAGCATAGCCTTTGCCATATCCCTGCGCGATTGGAGAGTTTCGAGTCGAATCAACTGACATCGATTGCTGTAGCTTGGTAACCGGAGCGGATCACGCCATGGAAGCAGACGGAGCGCATAGCGGATGAAACGATGCTGCACTGATTCGATTCTGTTAGAACCATTCTGATAATGCGGATACCAAAACAGCAGAGCAGTATTCGAGAGTTGAACGGACCAAGGAGCAATACAGGGATTTTAAACAGTAAACGTCGGTGAAGTCCTTGGCGATGCGAAAAATGAATCCTAAGGTCCTAGACGCTTTGTCAACGATATATGCGACATGGTGCTTAAACGTAAGCTTAGTATCCAGGATTACTCCAAGATCTTTCACTTGATCGATGCGTTGGATTGTTGCGTCACGGAACTTGTATTTGAACTGAATTGGTTGACTTATTCGGGAGAACGAGGTCACCGAACATTTACTTGGGTTCACAACCATCCGATTTAATGCGCACCATGTTGCGACAGAATCGATATCTTCTTGAAGTTTCAAGGCGTCAGAGATGGAACGGATTAGAAGGTAAAGCTTCATATCGTCCGCGTATGACAGCCGAGGACATCGCAGCATGCGGTTTACGTCATTAAAATAGAGTAGGAAAATCAGAGGCCCTTCTAGGTGACTTCCTTGGGGAATTCCGGATGTTGCCAAGAACTCGGTGGATTGGCAATCGCCTACGGAGACACTTAGTTTACGCATAGTAAGATACGATTAAAACCAACGCAGAAAATTGCCGGTTAAGCCGAGTCTCTCTAATTGTAGATGGTTGAAAGAGTTTGGATAGGCTGAAAAGTTATGAAACTTCGATAGATTGGGTGCTGGTTAATTCCGCTATTCAACCGGTGTATGAGCTGAGCTAAGCGTTGACAAAACCTAGTTCTCTGTATAGTAGAGAGTTAGTATCAGGCTGGCGCAGAGGGTTTCCTAAGGTGTCAGGGGGAGCTTCGAGGGTGTTTTCGGTAGCTCAAGTGTATTTAAAAGGGCTTCAGGTGGTTTTGGGCGGGCTTCAGATTTGTTTAGAGGGCTTAAAGACCTCCCGGAGCCAGAGGGATTCAGGAAGTTCCATAGGCGTACCTGAAACCCTCTTAAACGCCTCTCTCTCTCCTCCGATCAGGCTAAGGCCGGGGTGGCCTCTGCTGTACATAGTAGCCGTCTCCATTCCACTCGGTCCATGGCTGTTTGTCTCCAGTTCCGCGATCTGCGTAGGGTCCGCAGATCCTCCTCCACTTGGCTCGCTGCGCACCACGTTTTCTTGTACCAGACGGATGGCTCTCGAGAACCATTTTAGTCGGGTTGCTATCCGACATCCTGATGACGTGACCCGCCCACCATAGCCTCCCGATTTTCGCGGTATGGACGATGGTTGGTTCTCTCAGTAGCTGATGCAGCTCGTGGTTCATTCGCCTTCTCCAAGTCCCGTCTTCCATCTGCACTCCGCCGTAACACCTTCCGTTCGAAAACTCCAAGGGCGCGTTGGTCCTCTGCACGTAGGGTCCATGTTTCAGGCCCATAGAGGACGACCGGTCTAATCAGCGTTTTGTAGATAGTTAACTTCGTGTTACGGCGAACTTTATTCGATCGTAGAGTTCTGCGGTGTCCAAAGTAAGCACGATTTCCTGCTACAATGCGCCTCTGAATTTCTATGCTGGTGTCGTTGTCGGCGGTCACCAGTGAGCCCAAGTACACGAATTCTTCAAACGCCTCGATTTCATAACCGTCGATATAAATTCGGGTGGCGGGCGCGGTGATTCCTCCCTGGAGCCCTTTGCCATCATGTACTTTGTCTTCGACACATTAACGACTAATACAATTCGCCTGGCTTCACTCCTTAGTCGGATGAACGTTTCCGCCATCGTTTCAAATTTACGAGCAATAATATCAATATCATAAGCGAAACCAAGCAGCTGAACGGACTTCGTGAAAATTGTTCCACTCGTGTTTATCCCCGTTCTCCTTACTATACCCTCTAACGCAATATTGAACAGCAAGCACGAAAGACCATTACCTTGCCGTAACCCTCTGCGAGATTCGAAAGGACTCGAGAGTGTTCCTGATACTCAAACTACGCACATCACTCAATCCATCGTCGCCTTGATCAATCGTATCAATTTATCCGCACAGAAAAAAATATTCATGTAAAATTCAGCGTAAAATCATGCACATAAAGGGAATGCTAGAGTTAGTGCATATTTACATGAGATATCATGTAAAATTACGTTACGTTCGTGTAAATTTCCGCTAATAGTCGCGTAACCGGTTGATGTCCATGATGATTTACGCGATGGTTGGCGGAAATTTACACGATGGTAATGTAATTTTACATTATATTTCATGTAAATATGCACTAAATCCAGCATTCCCTTTATGTGCATGATATTTCGCTGAATTTTAATTACATATTTTTTTCTGTGCGGGAATCCGTATTCTTGCATAATCTGCCATAGCTGCTCTCGATTGATTGTATCATACGCCTGTATAAAACGCCTCTGATAACCCCTAAAATCCCTGAGATTCCCTAAAATGCTTGTGAGACCACAAAACGCCCCTGAATCCTTCTGAATCCCCTGAAACAGTGTTCCTTCCTCTGAATCCTCCTCAGGCCTCTGAAACGCCCCTGATACCACACGAAACTCCTTCTTCTTCTTCTTTATGGCTCTACGTCCCAACTAGGACTTAACCTGCCTCTCTCCAACTTAGTGTTCTTTGAGCACTTCCACAGTTATTAATTGAAGGGCTTTCTTTGCCAGCCATTGCATGAATTTGTATATTGTGAGGCAAGCACAATGATACACTATGCCCAGGGAGTCCAGAAAATTTTCCCGACCAGAACGGGAATCGATCCCGCCGTCTCTGGATTGGCTATCCATAGCCTTAACCACTAGGCCAGTGGTGCTCATCCTGCGGCCCGCGGGCCGCATGCGGCCCGCGGAGTACTTTAAGACGAATCGAAATTTTTGAACGATTATTTGAAATAACCCGTTAAATTTATTAAGAAATCAAACAAAACAAAAATACTGATCAATTTTCACAGCGTTGAACACAAATTTAATGTTAAATAAACAAAAAGAACAATCCGTTCTGGTAAGATTCAAACTCGCAACTCCGAAATATTGCGGCATTTCAGCTAAGTCACGAAAGCAGCTTATAGTTATTTATAAGTGGAACGAATCGAATGAAAGTTTGTTAAAAATGTAATCTTGAATCATTTAAAAATTAGTTGCAGTTTTTAAGCGCAGTCAAGGCAACGCTGAGCAAATGTTTCACATTTCGCCTTTCTGAAGAGCATAAAAACACGAGGCACGAAGTTTTTTCAAAATTCTCAACAAATCTCAACGTGGTTGCCAATATTGTTTAATTTTCACTGTTTGTTTAAATTTCTATTATAAGACTCAGACATTTTTCGAAACAAAACTTACGAATCCAATTTGAATTGTCCAAGCAAAACTCCTGAACGACCTTAAAAAAAATCTCAGGCGAGATTCATTAAGCCCTTTTGGATACATTTTTGGAGAAACTCCAGGAAACATTACTGAAGAAAAATTTTAAGCAACTCTAAGCAAAATATATGGAGAAACTCAAATCATCTCGAGAAAATAAACCTGAAGAAACTCAATGAGAAAGTTGTGGCGATACTGCATGGAAATTATAGGAGCATCTCCTAGAAAAATGTTCTGGTGCCACTCTAACAGAAATTTCTTAAACAACTTTAGAATAAATTCCTCGAGCAACAAAAAGAGAATTTTTTTGGAGTATCTATAAACAAGATTCCAGGACCAACTTCAACAAGACAAAAAAGATGCCTAGAACGCCTGAGGAAAATTTGAACAATGAATTTGAAGCAACTTATGCAAACAATTGTTAAAAATCTATTTTTTGAAGAAATTTAATGATGAAGTATTTTATCAACTTTAGAAGAGACTTATGGAAAGAATTTACTAAAATCTTCCAGAAACTCCTGCAAAATTTTCGGAAAAATTCGGAAGCTATTCTAAAAGAAATTCTTGGAAACGATTAATGAGGAATTCCTGAAGTAACTTCAGGGCAGTTCCAAAGGCAAATCTAAGAGGAGTTCTTGGAGGTGTTCCAAGAGAATTCCAGAAAAACTAAAAGAAACTTCAAGAAATTTCTCGAAAACCTTCTGGAGCAACTCCACAGGAAATTTCAGGAGAAAATCCAGCAAACCTTTTTGGAGCGATTCAAAAGAAATTCTTGTAAAAGCTGCCTGACAAGTTCTTGAACTGGCTTTAAGGCAATTCTAGGGGCAACTTCATAATTGTTTGTTTGAATTTCAATTTGAAGCTCAAACGTTTTTCTCAATCAAACTTATGAATCTAAATTGAACTCCACGAAGGGCAATTGATTATAAAGTTTGACCCTTACACAAGTTCTAAACAGTTCAGATTTTTAATAAATATGCTTTAGAATTATTCTTTTTGTTGTTTTTGTGCATCGATGTTTTATGCGGCCCGCAGGTCGATCCCGAATTGCAAATTTGGCCCGCGAAATCCTCCAGCCTGAGCACCACTGTTCTAAAATGCCCCTGGAGCGCCATGAAACACTTTTGAAACCCTCTGAAACACTCGAAACGCTTCTGAGACCCCCTGATTTGCCCCATAAAACCCCTGAGACGCCCATGAGAACCCCTGATTTGCCTCATAAAAACCCTGAGACTCCTTGAAATCCAGTGAATCCCCCTTAAATGCCCCTGAAAACTCTTCTGAAACGCCCATAAATGCCCATATCGCTGGAACACTTTTGAAACTTCTGGAATACCTGAGACCCTTTTAACTCCCCTGAAACTCCCGCAAACGTCCTTGAACCCCCTTGAGTTCCTTGACACTCCCTGAAATTTCTTGAGAACACATTAAACCCTTGCATTATCCAGAAACCTTTGTGGAATTACCCTGAAGCTTCTTCGAAACCCCTGTGAAACCTTTTGAGCCCTCTGAAACTTCTTGAAAGGAGGTATAAGATAAATATGAAAATGGGTTTACATATCTGTGGGAATTGACTTGATCACACCTTCGGCACCAACCATGGAATACTTGGTGAGTGTGATAGATATTTGTTGGAAAACAATAGGGGTACTCACTAAACAGATTAAATTGCTGCGTAAGCCATGATTTCCTGCTTATTTGAAATGTTTCATGATTTTGCGAATGAAATAATCAAAGATTGCCTTGGTGATCGCGACGTTTAATCAGTTTACGCTCCAAAGTAATAATTCCATTGCTGATTGGTTTTCTTTGATTTTTATTTGGAGTTTATTACAGCAATAATTAAAACTTACAGTTTTATGACTACTTTTATGAAAACCAGTGATGAAATGTTTTATAGTATACTTGAAGATATCCATAAAGCCAGATTTTAAGAGTAAACAAAACTCTCCGATATGTAAACCTTCTGGCATTCATTATTACCACAATAAAACTGTTCAAACTCTCAACAGATGGCGATCCGATCGATTAGTAACGACATCTGTTGGTGGAAAAGCAGAAACTACGACACTGCTAGGTTTATTACGATCACCATAAAAGGGGCCGTACACAAATTACGTCACGCTCTTAGGGGGGACGCAGAACGTGACGACCCTTACAAAAATATTAAGGTCCCATACAAAAAGTGTGACATAGGGGGGAGGGGGGGTTGAAAAAGGTCGATTTTAGCGTGACATAATTTGTGTATCACCCCAAAGTAAACTTGCTTCCGTTTTATTTTCGCTAATAATGGTCATCATTGAAGAATTAGCTGACGTAGGGGGGGGGGGGTGGGGGTAAGACGGACATGTTTAGGAAACACTCTATTTTGACAGTGTAAACAATGCGATAATTATAATTTTATCTCCATACTATTTACTTCAACTAAGGTACTTTACAGTCTGCAAGCTGATTTTGCAATAAAATTTGATTTTCCATGACTTTTGAGATAATTAAAAAATGATCTCCAAATGTATGTTTTTCAACAGTGTGGGTAAGACGGACCGGTAGGGTGGGTAAGATGGACACGTTTGGAAATTTAGCCAATACGCCTCTAATTGTGTTAAATTATGTTTGTGGCCGTTTGTATTCGGTAGATCAATCATAGTAGAATCTAAATTTGGCCTTAAATCTCTTAGCGAAACGTGTTTTTGCAAATTAAAATCTATTTTGTAAATTGGAAACCTCCATAGAATGATAAACGCCTAACAGTATGCAATGCTCTGGTAATTTTACAAAGTTCAAACTGTTCCAACAACAAAAATTCAAATATAATGAATTTTTGAACAAAAAATCAATATGAAATGCTTTATACGGCTTCCACAATCATTTTTGTACTCCAAAGATTTCAATCTGTGAACAATGTGTGGGTCTTAATGTATTTCTTACGGCACTATCAAAGTAACCCCAACACTGTCCGTCTTACCCACCCTCAAGGCGGACCGTCTTACCCCAACACAACGCAGAATATTCATTCCACCACCGTTATTCACAATCCATGAAATTTACCTGAATTTCGTTGTGTATAGGACAGAACAGATTAAAACTACTGGGAAACTCAAAATAAAATGCAAATACTTAGCAATTCAATGTTTAAAAGCTTATTTATTGCTGCCTCAAAATTAGATCCCAGCACAAAAGGGTGTAGCCTGGTAAATGATTGATTATTTTTTGCACTTTCGACATATGTATTCTATCATGGAGTGGTTCAATAATCATCTACTGATAAGAAGATATAGTTAATCGTAAAAGAAAGTCAAATTTCAGCTCTTAAGTGACAGAACTAGTCAGTGGTCCGTCTTACCCACCCGGTCCGTCTTACCCCCACCCCCCCTAAATGGAAAATAGTTAATTTTGCTCATATAAGCAATGAAATGATAGTTTGCCACCATTTCCATAACATGCTCACATAAATAAACTCTCTCTGCTGAGTTTTCATGTTATTCGAGATAGTTTTACTAAATCAACAAATTGATTTATTTCATTCCAAGATGATAATATTCACTATTTTCGAAGTGCATCAATTTTATGTTTCTGCAACCCCAATAAATATTCACGGTAAAATTGAATGCGCATAGACCTACCAACACAATAACTTCTAAAATATTAATTTGAAGTGATCGCTTTCTACTTACGAATGTTATCCTCCTGAACTTTACGTGCCATCGAAGAAGCTTATTCTCTGCATCTTGAGCTGTCATAGTTTTTGTTGAAACAAAAACAACAACAATCATCATAACGAAGGTAATCCAATATGCCAGATTACACAATCCGCCATATTGGAAAAGTGAACGACAGCTGGCAAGTTTGTTTTGGTTTTGGGCTATTTGAGATGTAGCAAGCCATGATTGGAAATCTGATAGTATTTAATCGGGGATTGTAGGATGGTACGAAAACTTCTGAAAAGGTGGATGAATGAAATATCTGTTGGTCCGCCTTTTTAGAAGTTTTCGTAAAGAAAGTTTTAATTTCCTAATATAATGGAATCACCTGATTAATGAGCCATAATTTCTACCTGTTTCTATCACCCAGAACATAATCGATTAAGGATGCAACTAATTTGTCTGGTAGTGTGTGTATTTCGCTCGACCAAAAAAAATGCTCTCACTGGGCAGCAATTCGAGGACAGATTCTATAGGGCTATTCCCATTACGCCGAGCCGAAACCGTGTGGGCTTCGGCCGTGGCCCGGCCACCGATTTCTAGCATTCGATTACAATGGCGTGTGTCACATCACACTGTGACGGGGCTCGATCGAGCCCGGCCGGGATAGTGAGAACGCCATAGATATCGTTACAAAGAAATCGATGATCGGGGCCCGGCCCGGTGAAGTGTGGAGAGCGCCTAATCCATCGTTCAGTGTACTCTACTGGGGGTCCTGGACGTGTATTTTTGAAGCCAAAAATTTGATGGACATCTCAAGCCTCTGGGAGCGCTGGGGTTTTCGAGAAATATTAAACTTATTCTGATGCTCAACAAGTTTGTGATTCCGATAGTTTAGCTTTCTGCATACATTATTAACTCAATACCACGTAAAACAAAGAAAAACGGCTGTTAGTCTCTGCTGGCTTGTCCTTGATTTTTTTTTTCAATTGACCAGAGATAAACAAACAATACCTAGCAACCCTAGCAACCCCGTCGACAACGATAGAGCGCTGTGTACACAAACTCGCCAGCTGCCAACTGCCGCTACCCCGCTACACACCTCTCCCCTCATCCACTGATTGATGATATGCTTGTACCTTCCTTAAACTTACCTTGATCATAACCATTTTCCGAGAACGGAGAAGTTTTTAACTAGGTTTTAAAACTGTTTTATTGCTACTCTTATTGTGGTTCGCAAAACACCTTCGAGAGTGGTCCACTTAGCTTTTAGCCAATACCGGAAATAACTTCTATTTTATTCATTTTTTTTATCTCTACCCAATATTTCCTTTTTGTCGGACCTTCGCGAAGACTTCACGATGGAAATGCGTTTCACATACTCTTTCAATGATTCAGTGGTGTAGATTGGGTAAATTGTTTTATGAAACAGAGCATAATTAACTGTGGTTGAAAAGAAGGATCTGTACTGTATTTTTTTGTAAGTGTGCATCAAGTTCAAATCTTCAGTGAACAGAAGTTCGCAAATTAAAACACTTTATTAAGGGTCATACTGGAAACCAATTGAAATTTCATGTTGGCTGTAGAAGAAACTTGATCTGAATTTTATCTAAATTAACTTTCATTTTACATTTCTTCGCCTTTAGTGATTAAATTTTAAAGAATTACCGACATTTACCAAGAGTTGCTAGTTACACGACTTGTAGGGTACCGACCTACTTGGGCAGTGGCTTTTATTTTGTGTTCTTTTCCGCAATAACTTAGTCAATTTTGATCCAATTGAACTTGAACTTGAAATTTTCTACACGGCTAGATACTATTCCTTTCTCATCGCGTTCCAAAAATTGTGTCAATTGGTTTAAAATTGACTGAGTTATAGCGGATAGTGCCGAAAATAGAAGCCGCTGCTCATGTGGCTCAGTTCTCTCGATAATTTTACCCAATTTTTCTCTAAAATCGGATTTCCGAATATATTTTGCAAATTTTTATACATCCTAAAGCATTTACAAAATATTTCTAGTTACGCCTCAAAATAAAAGAACGATTCATCAGAAGAGCTTGCTTGAGCTTGAGCTTGATTGGAGCATTTACGGGCCATGCTACTCCAGTATCGCCAGACCAGCTACACTTACACAAGTAACCAATGAGATATCTGCGAGAAGTAGTAGGCATCTTCAGTGTGTGAGTGTTGGTGATTTGCTATATTTAGGCAGCAATGGCGCCTGCCATGTCAGGTAGGTAGCAGGTCAATGTGGAAAAGGGGAGGGAAGTGATGATTGCAATCGTTTGTAACCAGAGCAGACTCCTGCGTCTGCACAAATTCATTTGGATGTCGGAGTGTTGATGGGATACGGTTGGTAGAGGGTTCACACATTGGTGCGTGGATGCCAGGCGTAAGGTGATATAGATTAGTGTGATTATTATTATGAAGATAATGCGGCACAGTTTGCTTTGAATGCATAACTCGTAGGCGTTATCTGAATTTATCTGATATATTGACACTGTAGAGAAACGGCTTTTCAACCGTTTCTGGTTCTGATGGCTACGAACGAACATATGGACGACTTACAAGGAGGGGGTAAGTATTTAAAAGTAGGGCAAGGAATTGAATCCAGGACCCTCTGCATACACATCAGAAGCTTGGTGGCTGCCTGCCCGTCCGAAAAACGAACGATTCATCAAAAAATCTATATTAATTTCGATTCTGATGCAGGTCTTGGATGGATCCCTTGTCTATTTTACGATTCGTCCGTTTACATATCATATTATTATTGTATGACAAAGTTGCTATTCCATGACTTGAACATTCATTCGTTTGCACCCACAAAAACACGATGAGGACATTGAGATTGTTCCCCCAGGATTACGTCATGCCAAATGGACTTTATCTACAAGAGTAAATATCTAAACTCATCAAACCGCCTTCGTCGTATAGTCTACACCGTCACAATGCGGAGGAGATCGCTTCACAAAAACCTCGCATGCGGAGGAGGACGAATCATTTCACTTCACACTCTGGGACTTTTTTTGTGTGTGTGTTTTTTTTTTGCTGCCATTATCGCTCTTGTGTGTGACGATCCTACTTGCCCCATTCTGGGAGTACAGGTCCACGAGGATCCACGACTTCTAAGCATGCAAATAAAGGCGACGATGCGGGACGGGAAACGCCAACGCACCAAAACGCGCAACTTCCTTCATTCCTTTGTGACCGACGAGATCTTCCTCTCCCACCTTCTTTTCCATCCGCCCCCCACGTGGGGGAACCAAATCAAATCAAACGTCCGTTGGTTGTCCCGTCATTACTCCTCTCCTCCAACACAAGCGCGTTCACGCGGGGGTAATTGAAATAGCAGGCAGCGAATCAGAAATTCCTGCCACGCACCGACTTCCAAACATGCGCACTTCGTCGTCGTCGTCGTCGTATGTGTCGATTTCGGGGGGAACCGAAAGACGATTCCTCGCGAGCGCTCCAAGTGGATTCTTATACCGACTCCATTGCCATACGGACGACGTTAGACAACGGCAATCCGTATTTGTACATTATGCCCTTTTTTTTCTTGTATTCGACGACTGTCATCCTCCGAGTGTGACTGTGGGCATGTGTTCAAAAAGGCGAGGAAGCACCAGCAGTCCGTTGAATATGTATGTTCGGGGGGACTCTTACTGAATGGGGATCGCTCATTAACTACGTGAATTCGGAGGAGGAAGTCTACATAACATACAAATTTCCCAAATTTTTAGGGATCAAAGCCTACCAAACTGGTTCAAACAGCAGAATGGGACTCTGGAGTTTCGAACAATTCGCGCACGTGGCTTTTGAACAGCCCACCTAAGTATCCGAGCTGCCGAGTGTAGGTTGAATGTTCGTATGTATTGAACGAGAGATGCTAAAAGTGTAAATACGCGGAGATCATCGACGACGGCAACAGCGAGGATCGTGCGATATAGGATGAGCGAGGGCCACGCCAAGAACAAATAAATTCTCTAAATTTAGCCTGTTTCGGTAAGCGAAACGCAAACTTCACGGATCGTGTGTGGGAGGTGAATCGGGAAAAAAATCAACTGCGGTAAGGATTCGTGCACGGACCACGCGGATTGAATGATTTCGAGGTGAGACTTTCAACAGATTGATTCAAATGAGAATTCACGTTATGGAATTCATTTGGTTTTTAAAGTACATCATTAGATCATTCTTGCTACCTTGAATTTTCACGCTCTTTGGATAAGATACCAAAGTAGCGCACCGGCGTTTGGCCAG
The DNA here is from genome assembly GCF_035046485.1 of Aedes albopictus. Taxonomy (NCBI): domain Eukaryota; kingdom Metazoa; phylum Arthropoda; class Insecta; order Diptera; family Culicidae; genus Aedes; species Aedes albopictus. The sequence continues at coordinate 21,505,730 of NC_085138.1, forward strand.
CTGGACCTCACCACTCCCTTTGTCCTCAAAAGGCAGGCAGGGTCAACACTTCAAAGAACTGATACTGATTGTACCGCGATTTGACCTCCTGAAGCTCAGGCCCAGCACAGATAGACTTGTTAATATGGAGCTTCTCTGACCCGGCCGTTGCCGGGGACCTTATCCATCGGTGAGATCGGGTCCAACCCAGTAAACCGACGACACGAAAGCAACACGCTACCAGGATGTCCTCCCCGCGGCCACTTAATCGCTGTAAAAGTCGATTTCGACCACATTCCACAGGTATGACCTACGTAGCCGACTCTGAAATCCTGGACCACCTCTTGTATCGCATCTGAACTACCAATTGGGTTTTTAAATTTTGAAAAATTTATCGATTTTTTGATTTTATACGAAAGAGCACCTTTTTCTGAGCCACTATGATTTTTTCAGATTTTTAGAACTTTATTTTGGTACCTAAAACCAATTTCAAAGAGATTTTTTGAAATCACCTTTTGACAGCTGGGCAACTGTTTGACAGCTCCGCCCAGTACAAACTGCGACGAGGGGTGATTCAACAAATCGCTCCCATACAAACTTCAAATTGATTTTTAAATAGGTTCCCGGGCACCAAAACTCATGAAAATTTGGATTTCGACTCAGTTTGAAATGCAGATTCAGAATATCGAATAATCTCAACACCGTTAAAGAAGCCAATTCTCCGAGTCCACGCGCCAACTCCTCTGAAACTCCTGATGATGTAGGTAAAAGTCGATGAAATGGATTTCCAGCCAAATTCATCCCTACACTGGACAAGATTGTCCGGAGTTGTGTCCTCTGCGCATGTGGCAAGCATGCGGTCACGCGCTATGTGAAAACATGGGCCCACGAACAAAACGTGTTCCGCCGTTTCCTCTAAACTAGCCCAAACAGGGCATTCAGGAGAACCCGCATGCCCGAAACGGTGAAGATACTGTCGGAAGCAACCATGGCCTGAAAGGATCTGTGTCTGATGGAATGTGACTTCCCCATGGCGCCTATTAATCCAACTATCTACCCTCGGTATCAACCCATGGGTCCACCTTTTGGTGGAACTGTCCCACGCGCGCTGCCATTTGACCATAGAGGCCATCCTGGCACTCCTGCGTATGCCTCTTGTGCCGCGCATTTCGAAGCACTCCATGTCCTCACTGATAAGAATGCTGATAGGCACCATACCAGCAATGACGCAGAGAGCGTTCGTAGTCAATCGAACGTGGCAGCTGGTGGCCCACGGCTTCAGCCAGGAGTTTGAGCAGGATTATGACGAAATTTTCCTCCTGTGACGAAACAAACGACGCTGAAAAGGACGCTCCTGGCGGTTGCAAGCAAAAATAAGATGATCCTGAAGCATTTCGACATGAACACAGCCTATCTTCACGGGGAGCTCGAATAGGAGCTGTAAATAAAGCAGCCGCCTGGATTTAAAGTTAAAGGCAGGAAAGGACTAGTTTGTCCCTTAAGGGTAGAACGCAGATCGCAAGAAATTTCTTGGCCTATCTCAATGCGTTGAAAAGTCAGGCAAGGAATCGCTCAAGAAATGAACAAGCGCTGCGAGAAACGTCGAATCAAATAAAGCTTGCTGTACAATTTTTTTTTTTGCCATTTCGGTCAAGTTAAAAGAATGCACTAAACGTTCAGCTGTCGACCCTATCAGGTCGGCCTTATACAGTTCATCATTTGCATAAACTGCTCGATCGACCGACGCGGAGGTGCAACTACAGCAGAAGAACACGACTACTTGGCGACTACGAAACCCTCTTAAGTAGTAGACACCAACTCCTGTACGAAGTATGTGCTCACAATGGACTATAATTTCACGGAACAAATCAAGAACTTGGGAGGGGGGAGATCGTTCACTGTGGAATACAACAAGCTCGTGGTTCGTCTTTTGCTGCCATGCACCGTTACAGATGTCCTATAAGAGTACTTGTTCAAATAAGCCGGTATAACTCACTGGTCCTCTAACTGGTCTTGTGTCCGTAGACTACCGATTTTGTGAGCACATTGTGTGTTGCACTTCTGGTTTGTTGTGATTTTTACTGCAGTTACTATAGACGCTTTCGACCTCTCCGGTGAAACTAGTATCCAGATGGCTGTCAAAGCCGGAAGGATACGTTGGGCAGGGCATGTTGCAAGAATACCGGATAGCAAACCCTGCAAAGATTTGTGTTCGAAAGAAATCCAGATGATGCAAGACGACGTATTGAGCACAGCGGACAAGGCAGGCTGGCCAGCTCGGTGAATGTAGGACGTTCCCGAGGTTGGAGAGAATAAATGAAATTAGTCCTCAACTTAAGTCTCAACTGGGGCAGAACCTGCTTCTCGGCTGTTCAGTGAGAACTCTTCCACAGTAATTAACTAAGAGCTTTCATCGTCAAAAATATTGCATTTATATATCGTGTGGCAGGTTCTATGAATTTTGATATTCCCAAGGAAGTCAATAATATTTTCATTATGAAAAGATCCTGGACCTGGACCGATCCTACCGAGAGTCAAACCCGTCACTCTCAACAGGGTCTTGCTGAATACACGTGCGTTCAGACGTTTAACGCTTCGACTATGTGCGTACTATCCTAATAGCTAAACCACGTACACTTCCCTAGGCAATTGAAACCCCTTTTGCACGTAAACGAGATGAAGCATTGCTACTAGTGATCAACATCGTGTTCACAGTACCGTAATTTCCCTTCCTCAAATCTTTCTCTGTTCGTCTCCCTTGGTCCCTGATCTTGCATAGACCAACACACAATGCTCAAAAAGCACTAAATGCCGGAGGAATTGCTTCGCGTGGAAAAATGTATCCAACTCACAGAGCGCTCTCCCATTTTCCCTTCGGCGGAGATCATAGCGGTCGACTCTCATTCACCCTTTCGTATTCAGCAGAGTGAAATTGAAAAAAAAAATCTCCACTCCAACTCCTTGTACACTCACTTGCTCATAAAAAGTCAACAGCGTGATCGCGTGAGAAAAACTTCCTCCCCAATACAAGTGCAAACTCCGTCCGTGCATACCACACCAACCCTATATTGCTTGGTTTGGTAGATTTTAATTTATTCCCCCCTTTTCATCATCATCATGCAGTGTCGGAGCGATCGTCCGTAAGAGATATACAATGATAATTAGCGTTTCTCGGGATTTCTTCCTCCCGGTCAGGCTGCTAGACCGAGAATCCCGGTCCCAAGGGGAGAACCCGCCACTGTTTGTGAGACTGTCATGTCGTCGTTCCATAGTCTCAGCCCCAATCCCAATCTACCCGTCTACACGGCTCTTCCTCTAAACGCATTCGCCTCTATGTTCTGACTCGTTAGTGTGGGTATCCACCCTAGCCTGAGTGGATCCATCTGGACTGGAGTCCCCCTTCAAGTCGGACGGACTCGTGCAATGTAGTGGTGAATCCCTCTAACGAGAATCTAACAAACGCTGGCTCGTTCATTCTGTTTTGCTCCCCCATCGGCATCGTCGATCGCCTAGCTCGGCTCTATTCACCACCACCACCCACTCGCGTAACCGAGCTGTGAGCTGTGACTGTGAAACGGCCTACTCGATGATCATTCCTAGCTCTAGCCAGTACCGAGGTAGGGTTACCGAGCAGGCCTACTGAGATGTTCCGCTTGGCTAGTTCCAGGGTCTGGTAACCCTAACTACGCCGCGTCTCCCCTATTTCATCTGCGATAGGTCTACGTGACTGGACTCGATAGCCGAGCCGAGATGAGGATCTCCAACAACAGGCTGGCTTGAGATCGCACACAGTGGGGCAGCTCGAGCGCAACAGCCAGCCTGGATGGTCTGGTGTTGGTAGGATCGTTTCATACGTTGGCGTTGCTTAGCCTATTTCTATGAAATTTACTTTTATAGCACACGGATACGGATCGTATTGGTTTGCGACGACGCGATAGCGACGGAATGGGGGAGCTTGTGAGGAAAACAATGAAACAACAAGATTGCTGGGAGGATATTGGTAGAAATGAGAGGCCAGAACCATGTTTTCGTTATCGTGTCGTTGTTTTTTTTTCAGCCAAAGGAATTGAAAGGAATCGTTTTCTGTTGTAAAATATAACCCTAACTTAGTGTGTACGCCGCACAATCAAAAAGTCAGAAAGGAATGGGCAAAATTTTATAGATCTCAGTAGAAGATGCCCGGTGTTACGGTTTCCCTGCCATTCATTCATCTTTTTAAGTCTCAGGAATTTGAAAGGATTAAATTATGTTCAAATTTGCTTGGGGTTAGAATAAAAAAAATAAGGGCAATTAAAAACTTTTTATCGTGAAGTGTAAGTTATTCAGGGATTGCAATATATTTCGACTTTGAATCAAGTCCAACGAGAGCCTTATTGGTCAAGACAAACTGTTAATCATCTTGAAATTATCACGAGTAGAATAGTATATACAGTACCAGCAAGGTTGCGTATTGCGTAATTCAGATCCCATTGAGATCAGTACCCTCTGCCCAGCAACTCCTATTCCTACCTTCCCTGTGGTAACGATCGGAAACTGCGAGCAATCTTAGGGAATATCGGGTAACCAACCCCGGTAAGAGCTTTGGACATAAGCTAACAGGGAAGTGAGGGGTGATTTGCTTCTGCAAACCTGAGCGTCTGTTCTCCAGGAGGAGAGACTATCAACAGTATTTGTTATTTAATGTTAGGAGTTGCTGATCGACATCCGAATGCCAGGAAAGAACTCTAAGCTCAACAATGCACAACTGGTCCTCCGAAAAGTAGGTGGTTGGTGTCGCGCCCTGCGAACCAGGCGTAAGAAAGAATTGCAACGGATAATCAGCAACAGAATAATACGAACCAAAATCAACGGCATAGTCCTACGCTACGGAACAGGACTTACGAATGGAAATATATTCGCCGATCTACTGAAGGACTGCGGATTCGGCACCGTTGCGCTGGAGGAGGTATGTTCATGATCCATAGTGTGAATGTTTAACACTCTGGAAGCACTGAAGATGACAAGGAAGCATTCTACGCCAAGCCACGTAGTCAAGATCATAGGAGACATGAACACTCAGGTAGGCCAGGAGGAGAAATTCAGACCAACAATTAGAAAGTTTAGCGCTCACCATCTGACAAACAAAAACAACCTACGACTCATAGATTTCACCGCCTCCAAGAATATGGTCTTACGTAGTACCTTTTTCCAACACAGCCTCCCTAGATCATCACAACAGACGGAATCACAAATGGATCACGTTCTGATTGATAGACGGAACTTTTCCGATATTATCGACGTCAGGACCTATCGACACTGATGCTGGTGATGGTCGAACTGTGTCCAAAACTTTCCGTTATCAACAATGTACCGTACCGGAAACAGCCACGATATTGCCACTGGAGGACTGCTGAAGTATAACAGAAGCAGCCATAAACGACACAGTCCGGAGAACCATCGGGTACGTAGTACGGAGTTCACGGAACGAACGGTTCAACGAGGAATGCGGAGCGACTATGGAGGAGTAGAACGCGCGCGGGTGGCAATGCAACGAACCCGCCAGAACGTGGAACGATACAAACAGAAGCAAAAACAAGAAATCCGCAAAACGCCGCTAGAAAGAGACGAAGTGCAAGGAAATGGAATTGCTGTGTCTTTCTCAAGAAACGCAGAAGTTTTACCAGAAGCTCTACGCATTCCGCAACGGCATCGTGCCGCGAGCAGGGATGCAGGGATGAGGACGGCAGCCTCTTGTTGGACGGACGTGAGGTGAACGGTGGAAGCAGCACTCCGATGAGCACCTACCCAAGAAACACACTTGTCACAGAAGAGTCACGGCGGCGCAGGTTTTTGTTACGCAGAAGTCATTGTGACTTATTTCTAGCAAGTAAATGTTTGTTTGTTGGATGTAAGTCACAGTGACTTCTGCGCAACAAAAACTTACGCCGCTGTGACTCTTCTGTGACTAGTGTGTTACTTGGGTAAATAACGAGGAGAGCGCAGCATGGTGAACCAAGGCAGCGAGAGAAATGACTACGTCAGTACAGCAGGCAACATAACGAGACAACTCCCACGTTGAGAGAAATTATGGAGGCTATCCGGCAGTTCAAGAACAGTAAGGCTGCTGGAAAGGATGGTATCCGAGATGAATTCATCAAAATGAGTCCGAACGAGTGGGCCTCCTGCATGTACTGGCTAGTAGTTCGGATTTGGGCGACGGAACAGCTACCGAGGAGTGGAAGGAAGGGGTCATCTACCAAATCTAAAAAAAGGTGACAAGTGATAACGTCCGATCACAATTCTGAATGACATCTACAAAGGCTATCGCAGATCATCTTCCGTCGTCTTACACTTAAAATAGATAAATTTGAGTGATGTTATCAAACTGACTTCGTCCACTGTCACTCGGCAATGGACCAGATTTTCACCGTGCGGCAAATCCTCCAAAATCCGCGGTATAAAAAACTGCGTAAGGATTTCGGGCGATCTGTCTAGTTCGTTCGAATCTCGCCGGGGACTACGACAAGTTATGGGACTCTCATGCCTACTGTTCAACATAAGCCCTGGAAAGGTGTTACGCGTCAAGCCGAGCTCACAGTGGTCACGGTTTTAACGAAATCCGCCCACTTTTTCGGTTTTGCAGATGACATGGATATTATTGACGGGCTTGGTGGTCTAGTGGCTACCGCTTCTGATTCGTATGCAGAAGGTCATGGGTTCAATCCCTGGCCCGTCCTTTTCATCCTACTTTGTATCTTTCTATCCACTTTCTCTCACTCTCTCTTCTCTACATATACAACTCATGTATATTCATATGTTCATAGCCATCGCTAGAACCAGAAACGAATTGAAAAAAAAAGTCGTTTCCCTCGCTTCCAACTTCCACTCACAGCACAGTGTATATATAACGCCTATAAGTTATGCAACCAAAGCGTGCTGTGCCGCTTGACCTTATTCACCTTATTCACCACACAATCTATCACGAACACTATAAATAACCCTATCCATGGATCGCATCACCGACCCAACGGTGACTCCCAGATCTCCCATCCTTTCCGTCTAACAAATACCCCAGTCCGTGCGGGTTGTGGGACGCAGGACGCAACAACCAGTACACTCTAACATTCCTTTCCCTTCCCAGCTGACTATAAGGACTTGGCCGGCGCCGTTATTGATCAAATATGCATGAGCTGCTAAAATTGCACTTTGAGAATAAGTGGAATGTCCCAGCCCCTTATTCAGTTGGATCACAGTGCAACTAGTACCAGTTCAGATCAATCACGGAGGAGCAACCATTGACATGTATAGTCAGAATTGATCGATCGTTTTTTTTGCAGATGACATGGATATTATTGCTGGAACATTTGGAACGGTGTCAGAACTGTACATCAGGATGAAATGCGAAGTAGCAAAGGTCGAACTGGTGGCGAGTGCTTGCTGGCTGGAGGAACCGCGGACGAGAGAGCAAGCCTCGGCAGCAGTGGCATAATTCGTGTTCCGAGTCTTTTTTCTCTGCTTCACAGAAGCGACAAAAACCATCTTAAAGTTTTCCAATCAGCTTCAAGTGATATTAGCTCGGACAATGGCCTGTAACTAGGCCAACATAAATACTGAGATCTTTCTTAAAAAGTTCTAGTATTTGAGAGTCATTTTAACATTCGGAGTAATGAAACGTTTTGCCTTCCTCGCTATAGATTTTTTTTTTCCATTTGACATCCACATTTGAAGTTTCCCAAGCATTCTAAGAGATGCAGCAGAAAGCCCACAAAAGAGTTTTGGCTCCATGAACTGACAAGACTGATCCAAGTTTGCTAGTATATCTGCTTTTTTGTTACCACCATCAATGCCGCAATGGCCAGTAACTCAGTTTAAATTGACTTGACTACAACAAGACAGTTTTGAAGCAATTGAATAACATCTCAAACATGTTTAGATAAGCATGTCACCGACCTCAAACCATTCAGCGCTGCTTTACTGTCAGACGTAGATATTTGAATGAATGTAATTTCATCGTAAGCATATTACAGCACATTCTAAAATTGCTTGAATTTCAGCTTGAAATGCATTTGCCCATAGAAATCGATATGTTTATCTCAGGACCAGTCACTCCTGCTCCTACAGGATCATTCAGTCTTGAACCATCTGTATAAGACACAATTGATCCTGAACGAAAATCTGGACCCTTTCACGACATGTGTCAATCACTCGGTATGAACATTTGAAATTTGTATTTTTCCCATCCAATCTTCATTATTCAAAATCAAGGGATTAACGTTAAATTGTTTAAGAATGCTAAGATGCAGAATAAGGGCATCTTCCAAGAGGTTCTAGATCTCTTGATGCTTAGCGCACTCTTTTCAGCCTAGTTGCATAAATTGATGCAATGGTAACAAATAGCAACTAGCATCTACTGCCTTTGTTGGTGCCCATCCCCACCACGAAGAGACAAAAGGTAAGGCACTTTGCATTCAGCTAGTGACGATACAATCATATTTTCCTCGACCTAATATAACTGTATTATCATCATCCTACATACCTATCATTTGTGAAGCCAATAACTTTGAAGATTCTAAAATTGTGAGAAGATCATCAACTGCATGTAATACTGTTACTGATGATTTGCCTTCCTGATCCTAATTAGGCAATAATTCAGCATGCATGCTTATTTAAATTGTTACTTGGGAGTGTACTTGTGAATAATATGTCGCTTGAAATCACAGCACTAGGTGGCGAGGTGATAGTGTAAAATTAGTAAGTAAGACCATGTAATATTTGGATAGTGTATTAATGCAGTGTCCTTCAATCAGACTGCAGCTACCACTTCATAGATCCGGCAAAGCCGATGCCAGCTGACGTTTGCCAAACTGGATGACAGGGCGAAAATTTGGTTGCACTGAAAAATTGAAATACAGGTATTCTTCGATATAACGTACCCTCGATATAGCGTACCCTCGATATAGCGAATTCGATATAACGTACATTTTGCTTCGATATAACGTACAACATTGAAAAATTTCATTTTTTCCAGTATTAATCACCAGATAATCTACGAAATCACTCAAATCGATGTTTTGTTGCAGCATTAGCATTGCTACCCAGAATTAGCGCAAATTGGGGAAAAAATTAGTGTACGTTATATCGAAGCGAAATGTACGTTATACTTACTTACTTGATGGGCTACAACTCGTAGCGGTGAGTCTACGCAGAATGAAGTATCCGCCTCCACTGGCCTCGGTCCTGGGCCAATCGCTTCCAGTCGCCCTGAACGTTTAGAGTCCTTAGGTCCTCCTCAACTGCAAAAAGTCAACGTGTGCGCGGCCTTCCACGAAGCCGACGACCCCTTCCTGGTTCTCTGCTGAATATAATTTTAGCTTGTCGTTCCTCCGACATACGAGCTACGTGTCCGGCCCGCCGCAGCCTGCCGTGTTGTATTCGCTTCACTATATCCACCTGGTACAATTCGTAGTTCATGCGACGCCGCCAGATGCCGTCCTCCAGTTTACCGCCCAGTATTGTTCGTAGCACTTTACGTTCGACTCCAAAAGCTCTCCGATCAACTTCTTTCAACGTCCACGTTTCACGAAATCCTGCCTGATATTAGCCGACGAAGGACTCCTCAATTAGCCTCAGCCTTTGGAACAGAACTCCTGACAAAATTTTGTACGCTGAATTGAGGAGTGTTATTCCTCTGTAATTCGCGCACTCCAGTCGATGCCCTTTCTTGAAAAGAGGGCAAATAAGACCATTTAACCAACTAGCAGGCAGTTTTTCCTCTTCCCATATCTTCAATATAATACGGTGTAAGAGTTGATACAGCTGCTCACTACCGTGCTTGAGAAGGAGTTCGTCCTTCCCAGCAGCCTTGTTGTTCTTCAGTCCCCTAATGGCTGTCTTGACCTTGACCTCGTCTAGCGTTGGAGGTTCCACACACTCTTAGAAAAAATCATGTAAATTTAAATTCACTTGGATGCACATAAAAGGAGCGGCCCGTTTGACACAAATTTACATCTTCTATCACAAATAATGTCGAGCTAGCAATCGCTAGAGCCGAAGCGAGAGATAAAACATATGTAAGTAAAATAATGAACGGGATTCGAACTCTGGTCCGCTGATTGAGAGGCACGTACTATACCTCTCGGCTGTATCACCGAGTTGTGAGACAAATGATAAATGTAAATCTGTTTCTACTTATCTGTTCAGATAGGTTTGTTGACATCTTGTGCAGCCAACTCGAACTTACATGATGGATGTAAAATTAAATCAAATTAGCCATTCAGTCATGAAATGTTTACGTACGTTGATGGTTTACGTCACGTGTAAATTCCTAATTTTTTAAGAGTGCAGCTTGTCCGTCGTCGTCGATTCTGTCGATCGCTCTTCCACTCCCATCGTTCAACAATACCTCGAAGTGCTCTCTCCACCTGGCAGCCACCATAGCCTTGTCTGTCAGCAAGTTTCCATTACGGTCGTTGCACATGACGAGAGAAGGCGCTGTTTTTCTCCGCACACCATTGACAGTTTCGTAAAATCTCCGCATATCATTGTGTTCCATACTCTCTTTCACCTGAGCAATCACATTTTCCTCGTGCTCTTTTTTCTTTTGCGGTGGATTAGTTTTTCGGCTACTCTTGCTTCCCTATATCACTCCCTGCTCTGCCGAGTCCCCCGACACCAACATCCGGCTTCTGGCAACATTCTTCTCGTCCGTTACCCTCTGGCACTCCTCGTCAATTCACCCGTTTCTAGGAGTATAGCTGACGCGATACAGCGTTTCATACTCAGCCGCTGGATGCCAGAACAGACGCTGTTTGAGCCGCACCTCCTTGGTGAAAAAACGCTCGGGACGTACCTCCTCAATCTAGCTGAAGTCAGAAGGACAACAGTGCCCAGGCTGCACTACCAGCTAAGCACACAACTCTTAGCTGGTGGTCTTTGTCATCGTTTGACCCGTGGAAGCATGAGGTAGGAACTTGTGCGGACCAGAGCTATGTTGGACGCTCTCCTTAGGGGCTGTTCATAAACTACGTAGACCAAAATTTGGTAATCTCAGACCCCCCCTCCCCCTTCGTAGACTTATGTCCATACAAAAAAAATTGAAATTTGTATGGAGCGTAGACTTTGGCCAGACCCCCCCCCCTCCCCCCAAAAAGTCTACGTGGTTTATAAACGGCCCCTTATGTGCCCAATAAATTGATTATACAGCTACCTACAATACTCGGAGTAGAAGCTAGAGTTTCGTAACTATTCAAGAAGACTGACTTATCCGCACTGAAAAGAAGTTAACATTGATGGTCAACTTCGAAACGAGTAGGAACAGCCACCATGATCATTTTCATACAAATCCTTAGAGATACCTTCAAAACTATCTCTAGAAAAGTTTCTATACTGACTCCTGGAGCAATTCCTGCAGGAATCCCAAGAAAAATCTATGAATGGATCCCTGCGAAATACCTGCAACAATCCCTGTATGTGTTTCTTTAGGGACCTCAGGGGGAATTTCCTATTCTTAGAATTCCATTTCGCGGTGTAACATTTCGCGGAATGACATTTGGCGGAATGAACCATTTCGTGGAATGCACTGTTTTGCCGAAAACCATTTCGCGGAAAATCGTCAATGAGAGAGAAATATTTAATCGATCAAGAGACAACATCATTATAAGATTCAAAATTCAAATCTGCACATGTAAATAAAGAATGGAACATAAAAAATCAATATTTCATATCAATAATTCAATTTTTGAAACAGTATACTTTGAGAACAGCCTATGTATGGAAGAAAGGAAATTATCTGATAATGTTAGTTCAGCAGTTGTTATGCTAAATTAAGTATAATGCATAATATTTATGACATAACAGCCTTTATTCAGAAAAGGGAAAAGTTTCCTAATAAAAATAGTAGCTACCTGTAAGAAACAGCATATGTTTGAACCATGAAAAAAAGACCTGTGATACAAGAATGAGAATTGTACTTATATTTATTATAACAGTACACACTAGTTAGAACATACAAAACAAAAAAAACTGATAACCTTATCCCTAATCCCTAATATTTTGAAACTAATTGATTTATCTTTATTTGAGAGACTTTCAGCCCTTGGCTGGTTCGTCTCTTTCTTGGGAATATTTTGAAACTACTTTTTATGGCTATATTACCTACATTAATCACAGTTTTATGATATACTTCACATCATTGACAAGACTCGAACTCGGGACCTTCTGCATCTGCTCTTCTCCAATTAGGATTGCATGAATCGGAAGATTTTAAGCAATATTTAAACATTGAATTGAATACGTTGCCGTCCATACGTAGCTTAAAAATCGCTCAAGTTTTGTTATTCGACTAGTTGTCGACATGAACATTGAAGCTGCTCAATGATTGATTAATCATATTCGCAACGTTTATTCATGTAAATAAACTTCTATGTAAGCTTTGTTTGACCATTTTGAAGTTATAGCCAGTTAAGGCAATAATAATCAAAAACATGGAAAATTCAATAACTACGTAACGGTTGAGATTTGACCATATGCGTAGAACAATTTTTTTCACCATTTATGGTCCTCTTCTTCTTCTTCTTGGCGTAACGTCCTCACTGGGACAAAGCCTGCTTCTCAGCTTAGTGTTCTATGAGCACTTCCACAGTTATTAACTGAGAGCATCCTCTGCCAATGACCATTTTGCATGTGTATATCGTGTGGCAGGCACGAAGATACTCTGTGCCCAAGGAAGTCAAGGAAATTTCCTTCACGAAAAGATCCTGGACCGACCGGGAATCGAACCCGTCACCCTCAGCATGGTCATGCTGAATACCCGTGCCAGGATACGACAACTAGTCAGCCCAAAAGAGACCAATTTGGGGACCAATAATCTTAGCAACGCGGAAAAACAAGACAGCAAGCTGTGAAATTAGACAGAGAAGTTGCAGGTGTCACATCCTATCCTAGCTGCCCGTGCGTTTACCGCCTCGGCTATATGGGTCCTCTATCACCCTTTAAAAAGTTTACACTCACGAACCTAACACCCTGTATAATATAAAGCTTCCATTTGCAGTTTAAAGGTTTTATATTCAATACAAAAATATGAAAAATCTGTATCTGAACATATATTTGGAAATTTATCACATTTTGATCAATATAATTGCCAAGTATTTTCAACTTCGTAAAACTCTCTTATTGTAATATTTTTATACAGGACCTACTAAACCACATATGCAGAGTAGGTCCTATGTATTTTTCGTTAGATAAATGCACTTTTATTAGTGGAAAACGTTTGGCAGATTATATGTGCAAAATATGGTAAATTTTTAAAACATCGTCAACTACATTGGTCGATTTTTCATATTTTTTGTAGTAAACAAATTAACCCTCACAAGATTGCGTATGGAATGTTAATATGTTTGCGTTCCCTCAAAAAAAGTTTGATAATATTTCATCCTATATTCTTTGCGATATCTATATATATAAAAATGAGTTTGAAGTTCCTTTGAGGCAACAAAACTTACGAACGGCTGAACCGATCGGGATGACTATTGCACGGTTCGATTCGCATTCGTGGTGGCTGTGTTTATATGCACAAAAAGTTACGAAAATGAACTGAAAAAATAAGATAATTTAGAGAGTACTGCTTTTTCAAGAGCCGGGAAGAAAATCAATACGATCGAAATGAAACCAATCTAGAATGCGGTGCTTAAATAAGCTCAAAAGCTGTCAAACCACGACAAGTTTGGCAAGACAAAGTTTGCCGGGACAGCTAGTAGAGTATAGAAATTGTGTTCAACAAACCGTCAAATTTTACTATAAGTTTTAAAACTTTCAAAATCTTCGATTTTAAAAATTCACCGATGAAGCTTTCATATAATGTTCATTATTGGTCAAAATTTCAGCGTTTTTGATTGACGTATAAAAAAAGTGAACATACATGCTGTCATTGGTGATTCAACTTTACTATGCTCAAATAACATTTTTTTCGTCAAATAGACTAGAAAACTAAATAGACAAAAAACTAAAATAAAAGGAATTTAGTTTTATGACGGTTCTCCCAGACCTCCACAAGACAAATTAGTATTACAGTAAGGACCCGATTTTGTCAGCTCCTGGTAGCATTTTGGGCTGACAAAATCGGGTACCTGACAAAATCGGGACATTTTTTAAACTCATTTTTTTATTCATGAAAAATTGTTCTGAGCACGTCAGAGACGAAGATAGGTGTGGAGGGTCTGCTTTGGGTTCGTTCAAATATTACGTAACGCCAATGAGGGGGGGAGCCCAGCGCTGTGTTACGCTTCATACAAAATTTTAAAATTTCTCTTTGAAAAATAGTTACGCGGTGGAGGGATAGCGGATAGGGTCTAAAATTGCCAAAATTTTTCGTTACGTAATATTTGAACGAACCTTTTGTGGTGAAAAAAATCAAAAGGGTCTTGAGGGCACAGAAAAAAAAATGGTATTTGGCAAAGTTAACATACAGTGCTTTTTTACAGCAAAACTATTAAATCTTCTATTTCTTTTTCTTCTTGTCATAACATCCCTACTGGAACACAGCCTTTTCCTAGCTTATAGCAATTGTGGTCTACAGAAGACAGTTGACACTGGTTAGCGCAGTTTAAATCATAACATCTAACTTTAGCTGCCAACGAATGAAAGTGAACCTACATCTGTTTGACAAGTATAGACACTCAAACTGTCCGAATTGGCTACGTTTCCACTGCCTTTGCACTTTAATTTCCAGAGCCTAATCTCTAAAGAATCTCTGGAGAAATCTTTGAAGACATGTTTGGGGAAATTTTTAGAGAAACTACCCAAGGATATACGGAACGTAATTCTCAAGGCATTCCCGGAGGGATCCCGTAAGTAGTTTCAGCAAAAACCTTTAAGGGAGCTCCGGATAAATCAGTTAAGTAATTTCTGGAAGAATCCTTACTGCAATCTCCGTAAAAATCTCTAGAGGCATTTATTTAGCATTTTCTGAAAAATCATTGAAAGAATCCCGATTGCAATCTTTCAAGAAATCTCCTTGAGAAATCCATGGAGGAATTCCTGTAAAAAAGTAGTGGGGAAATATCAGGAGCAGTTTAAGGAGAAACCATAGCAAAAATTAATTGTTAAAGTCTAGCATGAACTCCAGAAGAATTTAAAACAAAATTTTCTAGAGGAATTTCAGAAGCAATACCAAGGGATTTTTGTAAAGAAATACCAAGAGGTAACCCTGGAAAAATCTCAAGCGGGACCTCCGGGAAATCCATAGAGGATGCCCATTTGGGAAATCTAACAGAGGAATCATAGTGAAATCTCTAGAGGAATTCTTGTATGAGTGATAACTGAAGGCATTAATAGAGGAACATTTTTCGAAATTCCTAGAAGGATCGCTGAAGGAACCCTAAAAGGAATTCTTGAAAAAATCCCTAGAAAAATCGAAAGATTTATTCATCCTCCAGGGGCAACGTTCTCTTCCATTTGGGAAATTTGTGCCATCCGTAATTTTATTCATGGACTAATGCACGCAGTAATTCATATAGGAATTATTTCATAAATATCTACAGAATACTCTGAATACATAACTATATGAGAATTTCTGAGGGAATGTCAACAGGAGTTAGTCAACCTGGGGGTATCATAGGAAGAATGCATGAACAATTCTTAGGGAAATATCTGAAAAGGTTCTTATAGAAATTTCCAGAAAATTTCTTGGAGGAACTCCAGCAGAAGTTCATGGACTATCCAAACAGGTATCTATGGAGAAATGTCAGCAGGATGTCTTGAAAGAATCGCTAGGAAAATCCCTGGATAAATCCACGTAGCAAATGTAGGAGGAATTATTGGAGAAATTCTTAGAGAAACCCCTAGATACATAGATGTAGGAGTTCATGTAGACAATTTTTGAAAAAAAAATGCTGTAAGAATATCAGCAAGACTTTTGTTGGAATCCTAGCTCATTTAAAAAATAAGAAAAGCTTCTGGAGAAATCACAGGAGGAATGCCTGAAAAAATATTAAAGAGGCACACCTTAATGAATCGTTAAAAAATTCCCGGAAGAATTCCTTTAAAAACTAACGGCGGAATTTTTGGAGAAATACCAGCAAAAATTGTTACAAGAAACCACGCAAAAGTTCTTGAAGGAATCACAACAAGATTTTTTTGGGAAATCCCATCTCGAATTTCTTAAGAGTTTCTAATGAATACAATTCTGACAGCAATTTTTGAAGCAATCCAAGCAGGAAATCTACAATACAAATCTCATAATAAATCTAGACCAACATGTAAAAAGGGCGGAACAACCATTGTATTCTCAACTTCTCCCATCCCGTCTAGGCGTATTTCAATTTATTTGTGCAAATTTATCCCGTTATCAGATAGAGGGCAGTCTGCTCCATCTGTTACTGGTCAGAGATTACATGAAAAATGGGCCATGTACTCAGAAGGAAAAGAGAAGCAAAAATTCGAAATGATTTTTGCGCCCTTTTCAAATGTTAGTCTATCTGGATCAATCTAAACAAGTAAACCTAGAGGAATCCCAGAGATACCGGAAAGAAGTAAACGGATTGACTTGTAATCACAACAACAGGCAGCGTTTATTGTTCGTTCTGTTCCTAAGGAAATTCAGAAGAATAGTCTTTAAGCCCATATAGCCGATGTGGTAAGTGCTGATTGCACGTGCAAAACCATGTTGAGGGTGAGGAGTTTTATTCCCGGTTAGCTCAGATCCATTTCATAATCGACATTTCCTTAACCACCTTCTGTATAAAATATCTTCATGACTACCACACGATATATGTACAAATGTAAAATAAACATTGGCTGTGGGGATCTCAGTTAAAATTTTTAAGAGTTCTCGTAAAATAAGCTGAGGAGCAGGCTGTGTCCCAGTTGGAACGTTACGCCAAGAAGAGAGAGAGCTGGAATTTTTGAGCAATTTAAGGCCTGGGACACACTGGTGGTGTTCGTACCATGGTACAAGTTGTCAAGAAAATTATTCCAAGGCTATCTTGAATGAAGACAATTATCAGTATGAAACTCATTTCAAGATAATTGTACCATGGTACGAATACCACCAGTCTGTCCAAGGTTTAAAACAATATTGGTTCAAAACATTGGCGAGGGTTTGGTGCTAAAATTGCCTCAATGTGGTAGTTTGCAAAACAAGTTTAACCGTTTTCAAAAGTTACACGAGTTTTGTTCATTGCTTATTTTTTTCAATGGCGCCTAAAGACATCAGCTGCATTAATAATGATTATAAAATTGAAATTCTGAATGAAATACAAATATATTTTTTTACTTCAAAAAAGGCTGACAAAATCGGGTCAAAAAGCTGACAAAATCGGGGGTAGACAAAATCGGGGGTTGACAAAATCGGGTCCCCACTGTACTGATTTGTCTTGTGGAGGTCTGGGAGAACCGTCATAAAACTAAATTCCTTTTATTTTAGTTTAATGTCTATTTAGTTTTCTAGTCTATTTGACGAAAAAAATGTTATTTGAGCATAGTAAAGTTTAATTACCAATGACAGCAAGACAGACATTGCTCAGGAATCAATCAACTCCAGCATAAATTCGAATAAGGGAACGTCCATAAATTACGTCACGCAAAAATCGTCCATTTTCAACCCCCCCTTCCCCTTATGTCACACTTTTTGTATGGGACCTCTAAAATTTTTGTGTGGGTTGTCACACTTTTCTGAACCCCCCTCCCCCCTCAAAGCGTGACGTAATTTATGGACGTTCCCTAAAGACTTATTCCCGATTTTACTGTTCCGATTGGATTCAATGCGATCCCTATTCCACAGCCTAAAACAAAATCGAGGAAGACTTGCCCTGTTGATTCTCCAATTTTCACACATCTACCCACCCTACTGTGTAGAGGCATTCGCTCCTACACACTCGCATTTTCTATTCCCATTCAATTCATTCAATCACTGTGACGACGACGGCGCTGGCTCTGGTACCCTCGCGTCGCTCCCGCCCCTTCAACAGAACCGGCACCCCACAGGAAAAATACTGTTGCACAAAAAGGAAGAATCTCATCACGCTCCCACCACACCACCACAGCTACAGACCGATTCATAATCCAACAGTCGCACACGCAACAGTTATCTACGTGTTGCACACCACCGAGCCGAGGAGAAAAGTGTTGAATGAATTTACCTACTACACCAGTGGAGTAGTAGATTCATTCAACCGGCACTCATTTGTGTCCGATTCGTGTCCGACGACGACGCAAAGGCGACGACGCTCCTTTCGCAATCCCCGTCGTAGTGTGTCGGTCGGTGTCCTATCCTTCTCGCTCCCTCCCTTATCATCTCTAGAGGGTGAACAGGAAAACATCGACTCCTTTCTGGACGTTCGTTCCTCGTTCCAGTCCCAAGTCCCAGCGTACAAGCCGAATCCGAAAATCCGAATCGTTGCGCAGCTTGGTTGTATGTAATCGGGTTTCCTCGGATTCCCTCCAGGTTTGGGATGTGTTCGGGACTCGGTCGGTCGTCCGCGACTTGCGTGTGTGGGTGAGTGGGCGCTCACAGCTCATTCAATCGTCGCGCCGCGGCGCCGCCGTCCGTTCGTTCGTTCCGCTAGGCGAGCGATGTGATGTCGTCTTGATGTGGTGGAAGTCGAAAAGTTATATTTAAAAATGCTTTTAGTTGGATATGTGCCGCGGTTTGAGTAACAACGTTTTCCGCCTTCCTCTCTGTCTCTCGAGCTGACATCGTTGACGTTGTTCGGTGTTCGGTGGATGGATATGCGGTAGTGCGCAGGACCTTCTGCATTCAAATTCCACACACAAAGTCAAGAGTTCAATCAGCGCAGTAAGGTGTGGCACACACGCTCGGAAAAAAAGGATCTTTTGTTCCTTTCCCTTTGTTCGACTGCGGGAACTTGTGATTTTTAGTAGATTTTGTAAGGCTGTTAGTTCTTATTTTTTCGAGTTAAGAATAAATCGGTGATTTTTGCGAGAACGTGAGTTCAAGGATTGAAATATCGGGATCTCATTCGAAGGGAAGATCAGCGAGATCAGTGACGCCGTACTAGAGACGGAAAACAGGAAGAAGTGAGGAGTACTAGTAGGCGGTGGAAAAAGTTCAAGTGGGTTAAGAGTAAGGAAAAAATGTGAGGCTACAGCAATCAAAGCCAACTAGAAACGACACACAGTAGTGAGCTTAAGCCGAGAGTGCCCTCAAGAAAAATAAGCCTGTTCGTCGTAGAAAAAAAAAGTGGAAAATGTTTTTATCGCTGGTCGAGGAAGTTGTTGCGAAGGAATTTACAACTACAGCACTTGGTCGATGTGGTGGTCGTCGGTAGTGCCTAGAAGTGTTTCGAAAAGCTGAATAGGAGGATCGCTCCCCACGAAGAACGAACCTCGTCGTCCGAGTCGCCGAACAAGCGCGAAGTAGGCGAATCGAGCTTGTGATAGCGAACACACAAATCAAAGTAGGCGCGAGGCGCGGTGTCCCCGTCATCATCCTCATCCTCGTTCGTTCAGCGTTCAGTGTGCTCTCTGTTCAGTTTCAGTAGTGTACGAAAAAAGGAAGCTAGCTGTTCGCGAGAACCGAACCGAAAACAGCGACGTCGAGTCGAGTGCGATAAATAATAATACACGAACTGCCCCATAAGGCAGCTAAAGCACCAGCAGCAGCAGTGCGGAGAAAAGTGTTTGGAGAAGTGGTGAAGTGAGTGTGAGTGTATGCGGAAAAATAAGCCGGAGAAAAATTATTTAAATTTGCATCCAACCCGTCCGGAAACGAAGGAGAAACATGTAAAATAAGGTACGTGGCAACATTGAATGAGCTGAGCACTGGTTTAGTCTTTATCGATAGAAAAAATCTTAGTTCTGAGCGATTCTTAGTCGATTTCAAAAGAAAACAAGAATAGCAGCAGGCTGTGAGTTTTATCTTCCCCTTTCCTAATCACGTGCTGGACCAACATCGAGCCGACTTCGGCTAGACAAACATTTCTACGAGGGTTTTTCTCCGGGAAGCGAGATCAATTTCCCAGATAAAAAATTGTTCGTTGTGGAGCACACGCTGCGATGTTTTTCTATGTCGACTTAATTAGAATTGATTGATGGTCGAAATGCGCAGTGTGGTGTATTCCTTTCTTGTTTTATATCGAATCTGCACAGGGCGATGCATTGATTATGTTTTTGCCGAACCTCGGTAACTATTTTACCGACATGTCGCTGAGAACTTGACTGAAAGCTTGGCAGGTACGTTTCTTTTCGAGATCTCTAAAGTTTGTCAGAATTTGGTATATTTACCGAGATCTTGATGAAAAATTGCCGATGATCGCTTGAATGTTCGACAGCAAAATGCCGAGATTGCGGTTTTTTTTTCGTCACGGCAATCCATATGCTGTCTACTACCTGTAAACAGAACTGGAAAACTGAAATCCTCAGGAAAATTCTAGAGTACTAATGGGAATTCCTGAATACTCGTGGAATGATGGAAAAATAAAGTTAAAATACTTATTTATGCTTATACAATGTGGTTGAACTTTTAGAAATGTGGAAAATCCATTTTAAAGAAGTATTTTTCAAAGGCTTCCGGGTAATTTCCTATGATAACGTACGTATGAGAACATTGCCAGAAAGTTATGTTTTGCGATATATTCTTAGTTTTTCAAGCGGTAATATGCTGCAATTTCTTCATAGTAATAGGGTGAAAGCATAAATAACTACTCCAAAACAATTTCTGATCCAAATCTAGCAGAAATCCTGTATAAAATTATAGGTTTCTAGGATGACTTGTTCGGTCAAGTAAAATGCTGCAGAAGAAATGCTGCAAGTGGAAAATTTCAAGATTAAATTTCCGGAAAATGTTATTGTGAAATCCAGGCAAAATGTTCAGTGAATTCCCAAGACGAATTGCCGGAGTTCTCTCAATCATCAGGAAGTTTTGATACGATTTCTTGCGAAAGTTTAGCAGCAATATGTGATAAAAAATTGGAAAGATTTCTTCCTGATTTAGGGGTAGGCGGGGCATAATGAGCAGGCGGGGCATAATAAGCACCTTGTATTTTCACTGTAAATTTCCAAATTTTCAAAACAAATTGCTTGATTGTAGCTTAATTATCTCAAATCCAATGAATTGATGATGAAACATTTGTCAAAAAAGCCGTTTGCTTTGAAAAAATGGTCAAAATGCGTGAAGTGGTCATATACTGGGAAAATATTATAAGAAATAGCTGACCTAAAATAAGGTTTTGGAATCGAAATAAGAACGTAGTGGGTATCTATCAAGTTTCTTTATATTTCCTGGGTCAATGAAATGTATTTGTAATACTTCCAAAATATTTGTATATTTTTTTTTTGATTAAAAAATACTTTAAAAAGCTGATGGTAGGGTGGGGCAAAATGAGCAACTGGTGGAAAAATGATGAAAATGATTAACATCTCAAACAAACGAATTTAACTTTTGGTTTTCTCCGCTACCATGCATGTAGTAAGGTTTTGTCATAAATTTTCAATTTATTAGCTTAAAAAATCAATCTGTATATTTTCACCGTTTAAAAATGCCTTAATAGTAAACTCCATGGAACCCCGCAGTTCCCTATAAATTAAACCCCATAATCCCCTCAAATTCTCATCGGTTGTTGCCGGTATGCTTTATCATTGACAAGAACAGTCAATTAGCAATTGATTGTGTACAAAACAGGGATTGATCGATCATCCTGCCCCACCTAGGGTGCTCATTACGCCCCACCCCCAAAATGCAATCCACGATTTTATACGTTTTTAAGTACAATAAATTTCAACGATTAGTTTTTGTCAGTTAAGATTCAAATGAGGATTATACGTAAAAAATACACATTGATTGCGCTTAATTTACTGAATTTGGTGACAAAATGCTTAAGCTGCTCATTATGCCCCGCCTACCCCTAATAGTAGAGTTTAGCAAATTCGTGTAGTGTAAGTGTATCTGATATTTTATACGAATCTTCTCGAACAATCTGGGAAGTTTCTCAGCTCTTTTGAAGGTTTCCTGAAGAATAAAGTTAATTACAACAGCATCAAAACAATTTGGCAAAATATTAGAAACAATTTCTTATGGAGCTTTTGAGCATTTTTGTGATAAATTTATGTCAATAATCACGTTAGATGTTTGCGGAATTCAACTGCAATCATGATTAAATTTTTGGAGCACTTTCAAATGAAGTTCCTGGAAGAAATTTGGGTTGTAATTCAGTGTACATTCAAATTCTGAGACAGCATTTTTGATGAAATGTCTAGAGAAGATCCTGAGAATTCCTGAAAAGTCTTGAGGTCATTTTGATAGTGTTTCAGTCAAATTCTGACGACCATTCTGGTAAGTTGTGTATGGGAATTACTTATTGATTTACTTTTTATTTGCATTTTTGTAGTATTCGTGAATCTTCACTTTTCCTGAAAATCCTTACAAGCACGCCATTTTAAGTCTAAAGATCCACCACGATATTCCTGAAATTCTTCACTTTTGAAAGTTTTATTTTGATTTTTTTACAATGTGCAATGCTTGGAGAATGAAAAATTGTGACATCCCAGACGAAAAATCATTTCTTCTGGAGCTGACAATGCGATGTTTTCAATGTCGACTAAATTGGATAAATCAAAATCATAGTTTTTTTTCTTATGGTATGTTTTATTTTGCCGTACTCAGTTGATTTATCGACTTTGCAGCCATAGACAGCTTGGTAATTTATTTGTCGAGTTACAATTCACTTTAACTGATATCAAAATTTGGTAAAGTTTTCACCGAAATTCGATCGAAAACATCCAAGATATCAGCAGTTCGTGCCTGAACAATGAATTTACCGGAGATCGACTTCGCCTCCTGCGAAAGCATTTCAAACGATCACGTCACACGACGAATTGAGATTGGTAAAAATCCTACAACCGACGTCATTCTGTGGTCGGGAGCAGTCGCGCGCGCCCGTTTAGGGCGGTAGGTAATTATCGCAATGGCTATGGTTGTGCCATCTGTTCCATCGCCATCGAACAACTCAAGTGCCGTTAGGGCAAACGTTCCGGGGTGCTTTCTGCTGCTGCTGCTGCTGCTGAGGTCCAAATTCGCAATCGCAAAAGCATCGTCAACGGATAACCCATTGGCCGAGATGAATGCTTCAAAGGATGAAAATGTGTTTACTCCGGAAGCGAGTTTTCTATTGAAGTCGACATATTTCCCCAAATTATTCGAATAAAGTCGACAAACAAGTTTAACTAAAGAGCAAAAAAGGCAAGAGCCTGTAAATCATCACAGAACTTAAAAAGTGCCCACATTAACTCGAAGATTCTAACGGTAATTTTTGATTATTACTTCAGTTTGGTTTGAAATTTCTATAGAATCGATTTGTGGAATCTATTTCGTATAGTAGTCTATCGTCATGTGTCAACCACTGAGTTGTTTTACGCTATTGAGCTTTGTCTAGTTCTATCGCAATGCTGATGATGTTGAGTCATATCTTCTGCTGTTTTATGAGGAATGTTGTTGATGTATGCGGAATATTTACTATAAATATATTGATCATTTGATGTTTTATCTAAAACTACGAAGTGTTATCGATTGCAGTGATCTGGACGAGAAGTTCAAAGGAGTTAATCAGAATCAATTTAAGGACTTTCTGGACGTTAGAACCCCCAAGAATCAGAACTAAAGGACGTTCTGCTCAACCCCTTATTATATCTTGTCCAGATTAAGCAACGTTTCAAACTCGAACTCCCCGGAATCTCGAACATGTTTCAACCTGGGAACCTCAAAGTCCAGCTGATCGGCGCGCAGTCTTCTCCCACCTTCGGTTTCGTACCACCCTCAAACTACCCGAAAAACCAATCAGCAAGTTTAATGACTCGAAAACCGCATAGACGTCGACTGAGCGCCTACGACGCGCCGGCTTCGGCTGTGGTGGCGGGTGTAAGTGCGAAACACTCCGGCTGTGGTGCCGGGAATTAGACCCCAAAGTGTGTAATACCCTTGCTTCAACTGGTACCCGTCCGTCCCGTCCCGACTCGCGCCAGACGTAATGCCCGACGTACCCGCACTCGAAAATGAGCCAACAACGAAGGCGAACGAAGAAAACTAGAAAATTGCACGCTTTATCACCTCTTGTCTCTTGTCTGCTTCGCCGCCCTCATCCTCGCTCGTCGCCCCTTTGAACGACTGACTGCTTGCAACAATTTCCTTCGCTCGAACCGTTTCTCCTTTTTCCTTTTCTGAGGCTCCTTTTTCTATGCCGTGGAGCTCTCTCACGATCCTCAGCTCTAGAGTCTCGAAGAGGTTCGGTTGGTGTTCGTGGTAGGAAAGGAAAATGGCCTCCCAAGAAAATGCGGTGTGAATTGGCTCGTCGGAGGTCTCTCCAAGCAACTCTAGCGCCTGCCTAGCTCGCCTAGTGCGAGCGGTGATTGACCTCCATTGGCGTCTCGGTTCGTCCGTCCGCGCTCCGTTCCGTACGTCTACTCGGTTTTCTTCCACACTGGCTGACTGCTACTGTGCTCTTCATGGACGGTGGTGCGCACTCCTTTTCCTTCCTCCAGTCCAGACAAGCAAGTAGAAGCAGAGCTATGATGGTGGTGGTTGGTGGTTACGGAGTATGCCTCCTGCTTTTCTTCCACCATTCGTTCGTTCGTTTGTTGCTTCATTCGTCGTCTTTCGCCACTATCTATTTTCTGCTTCACTGATTTCGTCACAGCAGCGGTGTTTTGTTGTCCGCCTGTTCGTCCGTTCGTTCGTCCCTCGCGCCGATCCCGAACGAAATAAAACGCCTCACAAATCACAAATTATCATCGGAAGCGAGTTTTCCGTTTCGAAGAATTACGGAGGAATTGATGGGGGATGTCACATTGCTTCAAATAACCGATTAGTGAGAAGTCGACATAGTCGACATACAAGGGCTGACTCGTTGGATGTCACAAAATCTATATTCAACGATTGATCCATAATCAAGCAAAACTTTCTAGTTAAAAACTGAAAATGAACGATTATTTTATGACATCCCTACGTGGAATAGCGAAGTACGAAAGGAAGTACCGAACGGAAATCTATGACAACCTGTCGCACGGTGGTTTTGCTTATCACGAAGTTGTGCTGAAGGGTTTTGAAATGCCGGAGAAACTGGTAAACCACACATCAGACCCAGTTGAATGAACTCAACAAAACGTGTCCAAACTTGTGACCAGAAATCACTGATGATGATTTGTGTCGAGAGTTTTCTACAATTTCGATTGAAAATTCCAATCCAACTTCAAGGAATTCATAAAAACGTTCTTCAAAGTCGTTAGGGAATGATATCTCTTCTTGAAAAGTTAAGGAAACTGTAAAACAAGTTATAACTTCCAAAGGATTTCCATCAAAGTTTCTTTCTGTCACTTCCTTAGAGATATTTCTTATAATGTCTTCTTAAATTTATTGTGGAAATTCTTCCGGATATCTATTGGTATTTTTTAATGATTTGAACAAATTTTCTCTGGCTTCATCCTTGAGAATCATCCAGTATTCCTGAATTCCTCCCGAATTTTCCTAGATTTTTCACGGAAATCTTGCACAATCTTTGCAGAATTTCTTCCATTTGTTATCATGGTGTTTTTTCCGCGAGCCTCTCGTAGTATTTTTATTAAATTATCATTGTGTTTAATGCAAAGAAATTGTCGTAAAATTGCTCCCAGGATTTATCCTGGGTTATCTACAGAAGTTTCTCTCAGGATATTTCTCTGATGTTGTCGCAGAATTGTTCTCAGAGATTCTCTCGAGATTACTCTTGAATGATTTTCCGCAATTCTTTTCGGTTTTTCTCCTGGGATTTCCGCGATTTTTTTCGGAATTTCTCCCAGAGTTTTTACAGAAGTTATTACTGGGATTTCTATTAGAGTTCCTCCGAAGATGTCTTCAGGAATTTTTAACGAGTTTTCTGCATGAGTTGCTCTCAGGATGTCCCCCAGAGGTTTTCCTCATATTACTTTCAGAGTCCGTCACGGGATTTGTTCCGCAGTTGCTTCTATGATTTGATTTCTTCTTAAAAAATCGTGAGTTTTCTTTTAGAGTACCTACCGGGATTTCTACAGGAGTTTTCCCAGGGATTTCTTAAACATTCTTACGAGATTTCTCAAGGAACTTGCTAGAAAAATCTTTCCGGTGTTGATCTTGGGACGTCCCTCAGAGGTGTTTCAGGATTTATCCAGAACTTTCTCTCAACATTTTCCGTGGTTTCTTCCACGATTACTATAAAAAAAACTTGCGAATTTGACTCAGTTCTTCTCAAGATTTCTTGCAGAGGTTTTTCCAGGCTTTTCCCCGAAAATGTTTTCAAGATTCACAGCAAGTAATACTCCTGAGATTGTTTTTAGAGATTTCCCCGGAACTACTCCCAAAGTTTTTCCCGTAATCCCTACTGGAAAATTGCCCGAGATTCTAAGTGTTCCTTTTGAGATTTCTTTAATAGTTGCTCCAGGAATTCTTGAAGGGATTATTCCAGGAGTTTTATTTTCGTAATACCTCCTAAGATAACTTACGAAATTCTTTGTAGAAAATTCTTAGCGGAAGGAACCCAGGTGAAATCTTGCGAGAAAATTGGCTAAGACCTATTGGAGAAATATCGAAAGGTACTTCAGCGGAAATCCTGTGATCTCCGGAATGCTTTGAAAAGTAATTCAGAGAGGAAATATTAGGGCAAAACTAGGAAGAAATCCAAGAAAAATCTCTTGAACAACTTCTGCAGAAATCTCGTAGGATTCCCAGAAGAAACTATTAAAAAGTGTTCTTGGATAGTCACTAAGAAAAAATCCCAAAGGAACTTTGAATAAATGTTAGTAGAATTTGCGGAAGGAGTCTAGCGAGAAAATATGAAAACATATCTGAATAATCTCTAAGAGAAGAGAAAAAAGAGCGGACAAAAAGCGAAATTTCGCATAAAATTCAAGATAAATGCATGGAAATTATGTCAAATTGTTGATCAAATGTTATCATGAATTTGATGTCGAACTTAATAAATGAAATGAATGTATGGAAAAGCTTCGCCTGGGATCTCCTAAAAATTCAAGGAGAAACTATTGGAAAGCCATCCCGGAGAAGCACAGAGAAATTCTTGAAGTAATTTCGTTCAAATTTTGGAATAAATTCTTGAAGGAATCCAGCGGGACATTCTGGAAGCACATCGGGAAAACCTCTGTAAGAAATCACTAGAACAACTCTCCCAAAAAAATCCCAAAACGAACACCGGAAAAACTCGAAAACAACTCTAGGAGATAAACTGGATAAATTCGAGATGGAATCTTTGGAGAAACTTCTGAAAAAAAAACGAAAGAGCTTTGGAAAACCTTTGATATATTCTAGGAAGGAATCCGAGAGAAATCACAAGAAGAATTCTATTATAAACTACAAAATAATTTCAAAAAATAACTGCAGTAGAAATCTAAAGAGCAGTCCTGAAAGAAAATTAAAGAATTTCGAGAGAAGTCCTCTGTGAAGCAATTCCGGAACGAATTCTGTATAGATTTCCAAGTAAATTCTCGAACAAATCACTGAAACACCCCTGTAGAAATCCTGAGAGGAACTCTGGTAGATATCCCAGGAAAAACTCTCAAAAATCCCGGATGGAACATAGGAAAAATCTTGAAGGAAGAAAGGGATCAAATCTGAAAACTCGGAATGGAATCTTGGGAGAAACTCTTTCCGCTTCACCTGAAATCCCTCAAGAATTCTGGGAGAAACTATTGGAAAGCCACTCTGGAGAAGCACCAAGGGAAATTTTTGAAAGAATTTCGTATAAACTTTGGAAGAATTTCTGGAAGGAATCCAGCGAGAAACTCTGAAGGCATATCGAGAAAACCTCTGAAAAAAATGTAGGGTGAAACTCTGATAGAAATCTCAAGAACAACTCTCCGGTAGAAATTCCACAAAAAAAACGCCGGAAAAATCTCAGAAGGAACTTTAGGAGCAAAACCGGATAAACTCAGGAACGAATCTTGGAAGAAATTCCTGGAAAAATCAAGCAAACAAGTCAGGAGAGCTTCCAGTAAAAATACTTTGATATATTCTAGAAAGAAATCCGTGAGAAATCGTGGGAAGAATTCTGTGATAAACTACGAAAGATTAAAAAAAAAACTACAGAAGAAATCTAAACAGGGATCCTGGAAGAAAATCAACGAATTTTGGATATAATTTCGAGAGAAATCCTCTGTGGAGGAATTTCGGAACGAATTCTGTACAAATGCTCAAGCAAATTCTTCACAAAGCCTCTGAGAAACTCCTGTAGAAATCTTGAGAGGAACTTCGGTAGAAATCTCAGGAATAACTCCCAGAAATCTCAGGAACTAAACACAAAAAATCTTGAAGGAGGAATTGGATTTAATCGGAAAACTCGGGATGGATTCTTGGGAAAAACAACGGCAAATCTACTGAAGGGAATAGCCATTGACATATTTTAGTAGGGATTTCAAAAGAAACCACGAGAAGAATTTGGCGAGAAACTGCGTAAGAATAACGGCAGAAATCCCATAAAGAATTTCAGAATGAATTCTGCATAGATTTTCAATCAGACTCCTAAGCAAATATAAAGGACTTACTGATTCCTGGTGGATTTCTTAAGATCACATGTGCTCTTCAGAGCTTCCTAGCATCCTTCAGAATAGCGAGAAAAATCGGTAATTAGCTATTTGAACTTGTTAACAATTCATCGTAATTCGCAACGAAAACTTCAGTTTCAGCCGTAAAACTTAAAGAAATTTCGACACTTTTATGGTTACAGTGTCAGGATGTGAAACAGCAGCCGAAGATTACTCCTATGTCGACTACAGTACTATCTGTATATGGCTTCCATCTTCTGTTTAAATCATCAATTATCCAAGATCAGACTGACTTTTGTCAAACAAGGGTTGTTTCTCGGATAAAAATGTGTCGTTAGCGAGGCTAATGATGCGATGTTTTCTATGTCGACTTGGTTAGGATGAGAGTAAGTGCAGTAAGTGGAGTTTTCTTTGTCTATTTTTTATGCCAAACTAACTCACTAAACTACATGTTGTGCCAATATCAAACTGATATCTGTCGTGAACCAACAGTTGCGCCTTGATTAGGTTCTGAAAAAGTTTTTATGCATGGAGATCCATGGAGATCAATATCCCAGATGAAAATTTGTCGTTTGTGGAGCTCACGATGTTTTCCTATGTCGACTAGATTAGAACGAATGAACAAGCATGTTCGGAAAACATCGCAGAACAATTGTCATTCGTTTTGACGCCATTTTGACGGTTAGCGGACTCATGGCAATAAACATTTTGCTGTAAACTATCGCCTACTGCTATAGAAAGTCTCTATCGGTCGCAAAGTGAACTATTCAGGGCATTCCACATGACCCGAACGCATTTTTTGAAAACAAATTCTGAGTTTGGTCTCTTGGGAAGCGAGATCAATTTCCCAGATGGAAATTTGTCACTTATGAGACACATGTTGCGATGTTTTCCTATGTCGACTTGATTAGAACGAATGAAAAAGCATTTTTGGAGAATACCAAGAGTGTGATCCACTGAATGCGAGAAAAAAAAAACATCGCACGATTAATGTCATGATGACACCATTTTGACAGCTAGCGAACCCATGACAGTAAGCATGCTGTCGGTTATCAACCACCTACTGTCAGAGAAAGACCCTATCAGTCGTAAGGTGAACTATTCATCGCACAAGTCCCGAGCTGTACAACCCGAGAAAAACATAATTGAATGTCGGAACCCGAGTCGAACGGAACGGCATAACGACGACGACATCAACAACCGACAAGCCGACCGAACGACCGAGGAGTAATAACAGATTGAAAGTGGAAAATCAAATTAATCTAACTGTATAATTGACGGAGTTTAAGCCGGGGCTTTGTTGGATGGTTGGTTGGTTGCCTGGTAGGACGCGCCCGACTCCGCGGTTGATTGGGCAAAAGCGTTTTTTTATGGTTCGCATTAACACTCGTAAGCAGCGGGTATTGTCTCATTGCTGCGCCGCGCGGCTGATGGATGCTCATTGGTCGACTTGCCCGGCCCGCAGCATGCCATGCTGCGAGACCGTGGTGTTCTAGTTTTGAGATCCGTGTAATAAGTCGCGGTTCGGCTCTTGGTTTTCTTTTTTATGGGAAATCCGTTGATTAGCCTGGGTAGTTTTAGTCAGTCGGTTAAGGTGAAATCGCGGACCAATTTGGGTCACGTGTGCAGTAAAACCATTGATTTACATCTCCACGGATGACGTGCGCGCGCGCGTGTCCCGGGGACGTTCTATGTTTCGCTTAGTTCGCGGCCGAAAAACATCGCAAACCGAGTCCCGTTAGACGCCTAGGCGATCGATCGATCGATCGATCGCTCGAAGACGATCTGGTTTTCTAGTCGCGTCGCCGGAGGATGGCAATTAGCATTGATCACACTGACTGTCGAACGGACACGACGAAGACGAAGTCTCTTCCCAACGATAACGATCGTTGTTTGATCAAAATTTATCCAGGGTCGTGACCGTCGATCGTCGTTGTCGTCAGCTTCGAACGAGGTTGGGTTGCGAAAGAATCCTCGCCTACTTTGTTTGTCGTGGGGCGCAGCGCAGCAATTCCTGGAGCAGTTTACAGTTCAGCGGAAACCTTTTTCACCGAGCGCGAGCTCTCGTCGACGTCGGTCGTAGTGGTCGTAGCAGGCCAAGGCGGGGCGGCGAACGAACGGGGTACATGGATGGGGGCAAAGACAGCGGCGACTTCTAGCTTGCTTTGCTGACGTAACCTCGAGAACGCCGCTCTCGCGTCTTAAGACTTCGCGGTGTGAGAGCAGTTCGCCGTCGCGACTCTCGCGTGAACGCGAAAGCCGGTTTCGCTCTCTCTCTCTCTGGCTGTATCGGTTACACTAGCACACGCGATCCGCGATGTTTGCTCTGTGGGGAGCGGAGCCAGGCGCAGCACACACTAGCGCGCATCGACAGCGCGACATGTTTTGATTTTTCGATGTGGGAAGCGGTTCTTTCGCGTGGCGGCTGGTGTTGGTGCGCGAGATGGAGCCGCTGGCTGTATTGGTCGCGTTCGCTCTGGGGATGCTCTCCTATCCTGGTTGCTTGGATCCCCTCAATACTAGTATGGCGAGCGCGCCTAGTCTCCTTGTGCCTACTGCGATTGCGGCATTTGAAGAGGTTCGGAATTCCTGCACACTCGAGGCGCTCTGCTGTAGTGTGCGACGGTAGTCTAGGGCGGATAGCTGTGCAGTCAGGAACTGAGTTGGGGAGCGCACGGACGAAACACGGCCCGGTCCACAAGTGCCAAGTGAACAACAGACTTCGAGAGTTGAGTGTGCGGATGTTTTAAAATTATATGTATACACAATTGGTTCTAAAGTGGATACATTCTGTTTGCCTTTTGCGCCTGTGGTGTATTTATATACGTTTCTACCGAGAAGGAGCTTATGTGTCACCACCGGTATGTGGACGACGGAACGGAGTGAAACTTACGACCGTTCGTCAAGGACAGTAAAAGGACATCACAGGATAGCTCGCCGTATTGAGTAACGTGACCCGGAAACCCGTCAAGTGAGTCCCCTTTCTGCCTGGTTTTTTCGCGTTAAACTGACGTTAGGACGTCGTCGCTCGTCGTTAGGATATCCAATTATGGGGGACACAAGAATGCCAAGGATATCTACCGCGGTGGCAAACCGTCCGACGACATCCGTGGGCGAACCCGACTTGGAACGGATTAAAATTCATTTACTGGCTCTTTCGTCCTACTCAATCGGTCGTTTGCTGCGCATGCATAGCTTCTAAGGCTTGAAAATGTGAACGTTAGAGTGGTCCAAAAT
Organism: Aedes albopictus; assembly: GCF_035046485.1. Taxonomy (NCBI): domain Eukaryota; kingdom Metazoa; phylum Arthropoda; class Insecta; order Diptera; family Culicidae; genus Aedes; species Aedes albopictus. The sequence goes on from NC_085138.1 coordinate 21,537,434, forward strand.
GTGGAAGTGCTGTCGTTAGAAGTTCAAAGTTTGTTAGGCTTTGTTATAGATGCTCAAAAAAATCTAAGCCTGAACAACAGTCAAGCGTATTCGGAACCTTACAAATGCATAAACGAATCATCAATACAGTGTAGACGAACGCTCTAACTGCAATAGGGCCACACTGGTGACAAGTGTATCCATTTAGACAAATCTGATGATGGCTGGAGACGAGTAGACCGAAACGTTATAAATCGAGGCTTTAGTGTGTAACAATCACTGAAAAACATCAACAATCAGTAAATATACCATTGGACGGTGACAAAAACCCTACAAAATGCAATGCTTTTTGACTGAAAGTTCGCTAAGTGCAGGCCTCTGACACGGCCTATATCAATGCATTGGAATCATGGTAGACAGGATGTCCTGGGCGCTAATAAATAGCGCCCACTGTCAAATGCGAAAACATCAACATTTTTTTGTTTAACGTTTATTTTGGGTTGTTGATCAGTTTTTGGAATCATTTTTTTCACCTGTTATGATCACAAAACACGTCAAACTCGCTTTAATATTAATGTACGGTAAGAGGAGCATGCGATTAGTTGAATAAAGCAACCCAACAAACACGCATTGTGAATGGGATTCCGTGTATGGCTCACAACATCAAACAAAAACTGCGTTTGTTGATTACACGCTCGTTTTAATTTGCATGAATATGAGTATAAGGCAGTTAGATGTTGGCTACGATATATTTCATTCATGCCAGGGGCCTGGCTAAGTGCAACAGTTTTCCAGTTATCGCACCACTGTCTACCAAAATAAAACGTCAGCAGCGATGCGATGTTTTTCGTATACACTTGTGCGATGTTTTCCTAATGCATTTCGGCTGCATTTTACAGCAACTGACAATTCTTTGACGTTTGTCAGTTGTTTGATTCCATTCGATGGAAAGTGAAACGTAAGTCGGAAGCATCTCGCATCCTATTCCAAATCAGGACAAAGATCGGCGTAGCCGGGAATTCATGCTTTTGATATTCTTCTAAGACTTCTTTCTAAGAGTTGTCTGGTCTGGTTAGCTGGTGTTTGCACCACCCTAGTGAGCATCCTCCCGTCATCGCACAGGGAAGGAACTGAACGCAGATCTTCAATCGCCGTATACGCTTCGCTCGAATGATTCCGTATTGTGGTGGGGAGCATTATCGTTTTCCTCTTCCCACTTTCCACTCCTCGTGCGATCCCAAGCACCCTACTGGAGTTCTCAAGGACTTTTTGCGGTTCATCATTATTGCCATTGCTGCCGTCTTGATGGTTTCAACAGAGCCACTTCACGGTAATGCTCTGATGATAAGGATTGCCATGCCCCAGCCATCGCTATCGAACCTCGCCCTCTCTTCTTGTGTGATATCGCAATCTCCTCTCCATTACGGAGATTTTACAGTTGGATCTAGATTCCCAGCGTGCGGAGCGCAAAGCACTGTTATGCAACGCGGATCGGGTCGCTTCCTAATTCCCAGCGATTGATTGGGCTGTGAGCAATAACAACAGCAACAGTGTGAAATAGCTTACTGACTGACTCGAGCCGAGAAAGGATGATAGAAGACCTCGACCAATTGTTGTGCGAACCTAACTAGCTCGTTTCCGAGTTGAAGAAGAAGAAAGCGGAGCAGAAGGAGGAGGAGGCGAAGGAGTGGCTCTGGGAAACTCTGAAGAAACAACACAGAGCACTGAATGAATGAGATTATTATTTTCTCATGATTTTTTGACGTAGGACTACGTCTCTGTTTTCTATACCCGGTGTCATTTCAAAATTTACGAAACCAAGAGCGTTACGTTTGAGTGAAAGATTTTAAACGCTCACAGTATCTTTCCCACTGTACGAAATGATAAACAAATCCCGTTATTTGAGAGATGAAACTCCCGCGTTTCATTTGTAATATTCGGTAAACCTAATAATCATTGATAAATAGTTGAAAAGTTGTTTTAAAGTCAGACATTGAAATCGCTGAAATCTATAAATATGGGTAGCGGACAAATTTTCTCGTTCAGTCTACCAACGCTCTCTGATTGGTGCGCATCGTGAGGGCAACTACGATGCAGGAAGGAATGCGAACATGCGAGAGCTGTTCGTCAGTTCCATTTCGACCACCGTCGAGGTGACACCTCGAGCTGGGCAGCGGCACATCGACTCAGCGACGACACTCGGCTATCGTACTGATAGCACCAGGAATCTCATTCACGGCAGCAAGCGGCGGGCCAGTTTTCGATGGCGTCTAGCGTTGAGCGCGGAGAAAACCAACACGAATTGCGTGGCATTGTAAATTCATCAAAATCGTCCATTATTCAAACGGTCCTTTTCAGGACCATCGAAAATGATTTCTCAAGAGTTAATTGGATGAATTTCCACCCTCGATCGAGAAAGGTGTAGTGCAAAGCAAGGACAGACCGTCGTTTCTCAGCAAGAGTGAAGCCGGTCATTAATCGCATCCACGGCTACAAGCGGGGGGGCAGCTTTCGCCGGCGTTCAGCATTTAGTGCGGAAAAAACAAACACGCGCAGTAGCATAGTGAATTCATTTAATTTTCTTCCTAAAATTATTCATTATCCAAACGGTCCTTTTAAGGACCATCGAAAATGATTTTTCAAGAGCTGTGAATCGGATAATTTCATTCCAACGAACGGGAAAAGTGTAGTACAACCGAAAAGTGAATGATTGAATGCTTGATGACTCATCCAGCAACAATTATGATGTCTAATTGTTCCACCCGGACTTTGGCAACGCATTATCATAACCGGACCATTTTGCGTGAAAAATTTTTTAATTTTAACATCATTTTAATCTAAATTATCTAATATTTTGGTTACATTATCCGTTCAATGAAAATTTTCTCATTTCTCGGTTGATTAATCGTTTGATGCGTCTGGAGCATGAGGGGCGAGTCATGCAAACGAAATTAACTGAAAATCCTGCCGAATGGGAGGAGCTTCATATGCTAATCTAGGGGTATAAAAGCAGTGTTCTCTGTTTTCTTTCGTCATTTTCGTTGGATTAGTCAAGCGGGTTGGAGGTGAATGTCACCTCCAGCAAGGCAGCAGCACAACAACCCAGCGACTGCTCTCGGCTATCGTGCTGATGATAGCATCTGGAATCGCATCCATGGCAGCGGAGCGGTGGGTCAATTTTCAACGGCGTCCAGCACTCTCCGCACTCCGCAGAGAAAACCAACACGCATTGCATGGCATGGTGAATGCATCAAAATCGTCCATTATTCAAACCGGTCCTTTTCAGGACCATCGAAAATGATTCCTCAAGAGTTAATTGGATAATTTCCAACATCGATCGAGATGTGGTAGTGCAACCAAAATGCAAAAGACAGAGCATCGTTGCCAGCAATAGTGAAACTGGACTTTATTCTAATCCACGGCAGCAAGCGGCGGTCCAGTTTTCGGTGGCGTTTATCATTCAGCACGGAGAAAACCAACACGCATTGCGTGACATGGTGAATTCATGCCATTTCGTTCCTAAAATCGTCAATTAATCAAACGGTTTAGGACCACCGTAAATTATTCCTTAAGAGTTTGTGAATCAGCTAATTTTATTCCATTGAACGAGAAAAGTGTGGTGAAACTGAAAAGTGAAAGATTGAATACTTGGTGGCCCAGCAATAATGATGAAGCCGGTCACTAATGGCCTAATGGTTCCACCCGGAATTTAACATCGTATTATTCTATCCGGACTATTTTGCGTGAAACATTGTTTAATAATAATTAGGTTGAAACATTTTCCGAATCAAACTGATCGAAATTATCCAATATTTTGGTTACCGTCGTGCGGGGCTTCTTTATACACTTTTTAATGGTTTTTCAACTTTATGACATTATAACTCCCAGAGTAGTGAATGTATTTCCACAATTTTTACACATAATAATTGTGAGTATGTATGTAGGATGCATGCAAAATTTGAACTAAATCCATCCATAAACAAAAAAGTTGTCCATACATCGATCAGAGACATATCATATAGAACCAGAGGGGGGCTACTTTGGACATTCATAATTAAAACAAAACTGCAGTTAAAATTCCGGGTTTATTTAGAATACTACTTTGTACCAATACTGTTGTATACTATATCATACATTATTTCAATAAATATATGCGTTTTTAGGTGGTTCTGTACTACCTTTGGTTTTATGAGCAGCGTGATATTTTAATATAGACTAAAAGGCTGTCTGGGGGCCACCATTCCATTATTTAGGTGAAACGGTCATTTATATTGTGTATCCATACAAATATTCGATTGTATATGCTACGTCGATACTTCTTGCACGAATTGAGCAACCCTTTGAAATTTATGAACTGCAGAAACAATGCTTACAGAGCAAATGTTCTGATACGTTATGTATATTTTTATGATTCATTCGATGTTTTTTCGCCTCCTGACAAGCAATAAAGAGTTTGTTTGAAAAACAATTTCAACCAAATGAAGGGGAAAATATTGCGTCATAATAGTCCCAAAGACATCAAACAGATTTGAACGATATTTCAAATTCAAAAAATCCATATTCAAAAGTGTCCAAAGTAGCCCCGTATTTCAAAAGTAGCCCCGCACGACGGTACTCTATCCGTTCAATGAAAATTTTCTCATTTCTCGGTTGATTAGTTGCTTGATGCGTCAGGAGCATTCGGGGCGGGTAATGCAAACGAAATAACCTGGAAAGCCAGCCAAATGGGAGGAGCCTAATCTGCTAATCTAGGGGAATAAAAGCAGTGACTTCTGTTTTCTTCCGTCATTTTCGTTGGATCAGTCAAGGAGGGTGGAGGTGGATGTCACCTTCAAAGCTGGCAGTACATCAACTGCGACGATTCTCGGCCGATTACACAAGGAATTCCATCCACGGACCACGGCAGCAAGCGGCAGGCCAGTTTTCGACGGCGTCAAGCATTGAGTGCGGAGAAAACCAACACGCATTTCGTGGCATCAAAATCGTCCATTATTCATATGGGCCTTTTCAGGACCACCGAAAATGTTTCCTAAAGAGTTATAAATTGGATTGGATTCCTCCATCAATCGAGAAATGTTTAGTGCAACTCAAAAGTGAAAAATTGAGAGATTCATTGCTCAGCAAAAGTGAAGCAAGATATTAATCTCATCCATGGCTGCAAGCTGCGGGTCAATATTCGATGGTGTCCAGCATTCAGCACTGAGAAAACCAACTCGCATTGCGTGGCATGATGAATTCATGTCATTTTCATTCTAAAATCGTCAATTGTTCCAACGGTTCTTCTCAGGGCCATCGAAAATGATTCCTCAAGAGTTGTGAATCGGATGTTATTCCATCGATCGGGAAAAGTGTGATGTAATCGAAAAGTGAAAGATTGAATACTTGGTGGCTAAGCAACAGCGATGAAGCCGGCCACTAATGGTTCCAACCGGATTTTAGCAACGCAATATCCATTTTTCGGGCAATTTTGCGTAAAACACAAAATTTAATTTTAATATTTTTCAAATTAAAATGAACTAAACCATTAAATATTTTAATTACTTTATCCGTTCAATGAAAATTAACTACTACTTTTAGGGGCATAAAAGCTGTTCCCTCTGTTTCCTTTCGTCATTTTCCATGGATCAGTCAAGGAGAGTGGATATCACTTCCCAGCTAGGCAGCTGCACATCAACTCAGCAACGACTCTCGAATATGGTGCTGATAGCACCAGGAATCTCATCCACGGCAGCAAGCGACGTCAGTTTTCGATGGCTTTCAGCATTCAGTGCGGATAAAATAAACTCGCATTGCGTGTTGAATTCATGCAATTGTCTTGCCAAAATCTTCTGTTATTTAAACGATTCTTTTCAGGATCAGTGAAAATGATTCCTCAAGAGGTATCGGATAATTAAAAGCGACCGACAGAAGCCACTAATTGTTCTTTTCAGATGTAAACAACGTTTGTCGTATCCAGATTATTTTACTTTACGTGAAACTCCAATCAAAATGGTCTTTCTAGCGCCATTTAATATTCTAATAATTTTATCCGTTCAATGAAAATACTTTCGAAGAACGGTTGATTGATCATTTACCTTCAAAATAAATTAATTCTTGACCTTCAAAATAAATTAACTAGCCAATGAATGTGAACACAACGCATCACTCCACCCATTTGAATTTTGACAGCGTGTCTTGGTTTTGACCGTTCCAGCCTTTGTCCTACGTCAACATTGCGGTTATATCTCGGACATTACCCACCCCTAGTTTTTTTCTTCTCGGCTTCTTCGGGTCTATGTGAACGACGACGGAGGAGCCTCTTCCTCCTTTCGATCGTTGGTTGGATGGAGTACATACCACCACGACGGCCGGCATGTTGCGCCTTTCGCCACACTTGGTCGTCTCAGCTCAGCACAGCAATGGATTCCGCACTGGCTGTGTGCGATGCGCTGTGGAAGGGTTGCCAGACTGTTGGGGGATGTTGCCATTTTGAAAACGGTTCAACTATTAGTCTCCATGTTCATTATTGTCTCGACGTTGATCGACTTGCAGTAACGGTGCTGCAACATCAATACAACGTCAAAATGAAACAAATGCACTTTTGTTGCAGTGCGTTGTTTTCCAAATGATCTAACCGCCGGCAACTAACAGTTCCTTGACGTTTGTCATTTGTTGCAGTTATCGAATGTCTACTGTAGTCAACTGGCAGTACTGCTATTGAGCTCTGAGCACGTGGTGTTCTTCAACAAAAATCAAAACATGTTTCCATCCGTTGCTAGTTACTAATGTAACAAGGTACAAAATCATAATTTTTAGATTCTGCAAAAACTAGCATTTCCTGTTATTATACAGTAGACGTTCGATAAGTGCAACATGTTTACGTTTCAATTACCGAATGAAATTCGCTAACTGCAACAACTGACAGCCGTCAAACAGTTGTCAATTGCTGTTGGACGCAGCCAGAATGCACTCAAAAACATCGCAATGCAGCTGTAGTGCATCTGAAAAACATCGCAACTCTGTTGACGTTTCGTTTTTGACAGATAGCGGTGCGATAACTGCAAAATTGTTGCACTTAGCGGACTTGCAGGTAAAAAGCATTGCAGTTAAACCGTTTGCACCGAGCGAACGTCTACTGTAGATGACAATCATTAACCACTAACTTGTTCAAAAATTGAGCTTCTACCAGCTTAAAACTGGACCTCTGTGAGCTCCAGACAGTATGACCAGTCAAACATCAACAAGTATTTTTTGAAAGAAAATACAGTAGACGTTCGATAATTGCAACATGTTTACGTTTCATTTAGCAAATGAAATTCGATAACTGCAACAACAAACATACATAAAATAACTGTCAGTTGCTGAAAAATTCAGTCAACGTGCATTTGTCGCACTGCAACAAAAGTGCATGCGAAAAACATCGCATCGCTGTTGACGTTTCATTTTGACGGATTACGGTGCGATAAGTGCACATTTTTTGCAATTTGCGGACTTGCGATAACTTCAAAATTGTCGTACTTAGCAAACTTTCAGTTGAAAAGTATTACAGTCAAGTGTTTGCACTGAGCAATCGTCTACTGTACTAGATTTAGAAGCAATCTCTGTATGAGTTTCTTTTGAGATTTCTTCAAGAATTCCTTTATGGATTCCTTTAGGAGCTTTTTGAGGAAATTTCATGGACTTTTTCCACGTAATTTCTAAACAACTACAACTACTACTCTTTAGTTTCTCCAAGGGGTTCATTTTGGTATGTCTTATTCCACTTGGTTATCTCTTAGAATTCGATGAAGTTCTCGTGTGGATGCCTAAAGAAACTCCACAAATTTCACCAGCAGATTCGTTTGATTTTTTTGTTGAATTCCTTCTGATGGTACTACGGTAATTCCATCAAGAGAACCACCAGGAATCGGGTTTCATTCAAGCGATCCTCTTGATATTCTTCCAAGAGTATCCTCTGACATTCACTCAGATGTTCCTTCTGAAATTTCTCCAGGAGTTCCTTCAGGGTTTTTTTTTCAGAACTTCCTACAAGAATTCTTCCAATATCAATCCAGAAATTCCCTCTGATTTTCTCCAGGTTTTGGCGTTCCCCAAGAAGTACCTTCTGGGATTCCTCCAGTTCTTCTGAGATTTAGTATTCCTGCAGAAGTTCCTTCTGGATTGCTGGATTGCTTAAAGAGCTTTTGTTGAATTCCCTTTTGAATCGTCTTTGGATTTTTTACTGCGTTTTCTACCAGAGTTCCCACCAGGAACAGGAATGCATTGTACGAACCCTCCAGAAGTTTTTTTTCTGAGAATTCTTCAGGAGCTCCTTCTGGGAGCCTTTCAGGAGTTCCAACTTTAAAACCTCCAAGAGTTTCTCCGAATTTTTCTTCACAAGTTTCTACGGGAATCCTTCCCTCTGATATTCCTCCAGGAGTTTATTCTGGCGTTCTCCAGAATCCAGAAGTTTCCTTTGATTTTCTCCAGAAGTTTCTTTTGGCGTTTCCCAAAAAGTTTCTTCTGGGATTGCTCCAGTACTTCTGAGATTTAGTATTCCTGCAGAAGTTCCTTCTGGAGCTTCGTTCTTGGATTGCTTAAAGAGCTTTTGTTGAATTCCTTTTTGAATCGTCTTTGGAATTTTTACTGCGTCTTCTACCAGAGCTCCAACCAGGAGTGCATTGTACGAACCCTCCAGAAGTTTTTTTCTGAGAATTCTAGGAACCTTTACAACTTTAAATCCTCCAAGAGTTTCTCCGAATCACAAGTGTCTACGGGAATTCTTCCCTCTGATATTCCTCCAGGAGTTTATTCTGGCGTTCTCCTGACTTATTTTCTTTGAGTTCTTTTAATTCCTCTAGTACTTCTGGGATTCTTTAAATAAATCCTTCTGGCATTCCACCAGGAAATTCTTCTGGAACTCGTCCAAGAATTTCTTCAGAAGATCCTTCTGAGATTCCATTAGAACCTTTCAGAAGTTCCCTCTGATATTCCTCCAGGAGTTCCGTCTGTGGCTGTCCAGACATACTTCCTGGAAATTCTCCATTACTTCTGGAATTCTTCAAAGAGATCTTTCTGGTATTTTCCAAGGAAATCCTTCTGGTACTCGTTCAAGCATCTCTTCAGGAGCTCCTTCTGGGATGCCAACAGATGTACTTCTTGGTATTCGCGCAGGAGTTCCTGCTGGAACTTCGTTTTTAGATTACTGCTAGAACTTTTGCTGAATTCTCTCTAGAATCGTCTTCGGAATTTCTCCAGGACATCCTACTGCGTTTACTACAAGAGTCCCTACCAGGGAATTCTTCAGCCCGAGGACATGGGATCGAATCCCACTCCCGACATACTCACAAAATGTGGGTTCTTCCTTCGGAAGGGAAGTAAAACGTGGGTCCCGAGATGCACTAGCCTAGGGTTAAAAATCTCGTTAATACAGACAAAAAAAATCTTCAGGAGCTTTTCCTGGGAACCTTTTAGAAGTTCCAACTTAAATCTTTCAGGAACTTTCTGGAATCATCCAGTTTTTTTTTTCCTTGGAATCCGCCAGGAGTTCTCAGTGAGAATCCTCATGAGCTTCCTATTGAGACACCTCCAGGAGTTCCTTATGGGACTATTTCAGAAGTTTTTTTCTTGGAATGTTCCAGGAGTTGCTCTGAAAACCTTTCCAAAGTTCTAACTTGAAATCTTCAAGGAGTTCCGTTGGAAATTACGCAGAAATTTTTTTCCTTGGAATATTCAAGGAGTTCCCAGTGAAAATTATGCAAAACTGCTCTTCTTTAGGAGTTTGCTTCTTGAAATCCTGTAGAAGTTCCTTGTGGGAATCTTTCAGGAGTTTTTGTTTCGTCCTTCTGGAAATCCTCCCTGAGTTTCTTCTGGGAACTCATCCAGATGTTCCTTCTGGGAAGTGGGAACCCTTCATGAGTTCCTAAAGAAATCGCTACATAGAATTCCTGGAATATCACAAATAAGAAATTTTTGGAGGAATCTCAGGATAAACTCCTGTTTCCAGAAAAAATCCCCGCAAAATACAAAAAGAAATCTGGAGAAATTTGCTATCTGTGAAAATTAAGTGGTGGAATACCTAGAAGAAATTCCTGGAGAAATCTCCAGAAACAAAACCTGGTGTAATCCTCAGATGGAATTGCTCAAGAATACTCAGAAGAAACACTAGTGAAGCCAATCTCACACAAAATAGCTAATCAAAAGAAATTGTAACATTGTTTTATACAAAAAAAATCAAATAATTTAGTACTAAGAGTTTCATACGACGCCTTTCTGCATATTCCAGAAGTGTTCGAAAACAATAAAATGGTTGTAACAAAAAACAATTGTACAGAACATTACAAATGCATCATGTCCCACGTAAAGCGACAAACAACGAATAATTAGGAATAAAATCTTCAAATGACATATTTTATATTTCATAACACACCCCCCCCCCCTACAAATGCACACATTATTGTTCTTGGTCTATCAGTCAATCCTGTGGTCGTACTTTTTTCTGGTGGGTTGCCTTTTGTTCGCAATGATAGTTGGTTTGTTCTAGAGGAATTTCTAATCCCAAGGGGGCACCTCGATTCGGGTTTCAATACAAGACCGGCTGCATTTTGATGTCCGTGCTAAGCGTCGGCTTGCATGGCTTGTAGTTCCTTTTTGTCCAATTTACCAGAGCGCTACAAATGCTCAATTAGCGAATAGGAATACGCGACGGTATAACACACAATACAAAATAAAGAAACGTCCACGAATAAATAAAATAATAGTTTTACAATTTTTAAGAACGTTTCTTAGGTTAAGTGAGGTGAACTTAAAGTGCCATTTGAAAACAGTTCTAGAAAAAGAGTATAAATTCTAAAATTAAAAGTATTCTGCTGGCAGATTGTTGAAATTATGCTCTAAGCTCTAAATTATGAAAATCTCATAAAAAGATAGATTCTTTTTTCAAAAAAATGCTCGGTGAATGTTGGTACAATTTTTAAAAGAATTCGTGGTTCATGGACAAAAGTCTGCCAAAACCCCTGAGAAATTCTGATGGAATTATGTCAAAATTTCTGATGTTTTTTTTATTTTAGTGAAAAAACTAAAAAATCTTAAAATTATTTCTTATTAAACGCATGAAGAAATTTTGGAAAATTTATAGAATGAATTTGTAGTTAAAACTACCAATTGAAAGTCTCGAAGGAATTCCGGGGGAAGGTCTTAAAAAGCATCTGGAGCAATCCTGGCAAATTATTAGTAGAATCTCAATAACTTTCGGGAGAATTTCCAAAAATATATCCTGATACAAGCCCTTAAGCCTTGAGGAACTCATGGGAAAATTCTTGAAAAACTCTGATCACGCCATTTAAAACGCATCTAAAGCTATCATATTTTGCTGATGAAATAGTAGAATGCTAGACGAATACTAAGCAGAATCTAAAATGTCTTTTATTTCAAAAATTACACTAAGAATTTTCTTTACTTTCCCTGTCTTAAAAAACCTACTTGATTTCCAGCAGTACGCATGGACTCTTGAATACATTCTACCATCTGTTTGCTGAACAATTATATTGAAATGACTTGAAAACAATCACAAAAAAAATTAAAACGCACGTTCTCAGATATTTCCCTAGAATTTGTTTGCAAAGTTCTTTCGCTTGTAATCTTCCCGGACATTCCACCAGAGACATTTCTAAACATGTTGTCTGGGCATTCTGATAGTTCCTCAAACAAATTTACTAAGAATTCTTTAAAATTGACCGCTGTAGTTTACTCGGTGAAGCAAGTAAACTGACCAACATTTTTTTGATGAATATTAATGATTTTTTATGGAAATCTTACAACAAATGTTGTGGTGTTTTCTATGGGAATTCCGACTCTCCAGAAATATGCTCTTGAATATAACTGCCTAACTTCTACACTTTACTTGTAGATCGTCTGTGAATTTTACGAATCTTTTCTAAAGATGGCGTGGCTTCGTTGATAAAATTCGTCAGTTTTCTTCAATAATTCGAACAAATCAAACTACACTTGATTTTTCAAAATATTTAGTGATTCGGAGGACTGCGTGGAACCAATGAAATACGGTCCACAACTATGAAAGAAGATTTTGTCCCAAAATTCGTGTGAAGAAGTGTTACAAAAATAAAAGAGAATCAATTATTACAAATGATTATAATATCACGACACATAGAACCTTACAAATTCACAATAAGAGACATTGCAAATGGACAGAGTACAACTCAAAACACAAATATGCCCTGTTATCCAGATGGATAACACCTTCCGATCACAGGATTACGAGGTTTAATTTATTGGTTTGGGTCCATCAGTCATCCTGGATTGTTTTGAATGGGTGTTAGCCTTTTAGTTGACAGTTATTACTTCTTGGCTTAGTTTTGTCTAGGAAAACTAATCTTTATCGGGCATCCAGACTCAGGTTTCATCACTAGAACTCTATAACTTTAAGTCCGTGACAGGTAAAGGTTTACATCTCTAGTACTTAACCGCTACCTGAAATGACCTGAAAGTTGGCAATCAAATAGGATTGCATTTTATGGGCTTCTATTCTGCCAGAACCCTATAAATGTGCCTTAAAACTCTGGGAATATTTACAAGTTAAAATAAAACGTATAATACAAAGAACGCATTATAACGCATTAAACAATGATTCTGTCTTATTGTGACAAATATTTATACCCGTATCAGAAGGTTGTTTCTATGAAAGTTGCGGAAATCGAAAGAAACACGGGAATTTTATTTACAGTCCTTAGTGGCCTTGTTGCTCCAGGCTAGAAAGGATAATAGTACAGAGACACAATCTAAAAACCATACTTATTTCTTTTTATGGCTAAAGCTTTGAAATGCTGTAGTCGCCGATAGAGGTTCAACCTGATTAATTGACCACGTCCGTATTAGGGTAGTCCAGAATCGCTAGATCAGCTACACTTATACACGGAAGCAATGAGGTATCTGCTTGGAAGAAACTGGAATTTTCAGCGTGTATGCTAGTGGCCTTCTATCCTCCCTCAAGAGGACTCCTGTTACGTCAGATTGCGCAGGCTAATGTGAAGTAGGGATACGAAGTAATGATGCAATCGCTTGCCTACGGGTATAAACCACTGCCGTCTGCCGAAATTCATGCAGATGTCGGAGTGCTTGAAGATTAGCTGTTTTGCAGAGGTTCACGTTGGTGCGTGAAATGCCGTTTGATTGGCAGATTGCGTATCAAGATTACTGTGAAGATGATGCGGCACAGTTCACGGGTTGTGTGTTTGTAGGCGTATTGTTTATACCGAGAATTTTACTATATTGGAGAATTGAAGTGAAGGGGAGAGTTTCAAAACTTTTTTGGTGCTTGTGATTAAACAAAAGAGGGTAGAAGGAACGGTTGAACCGAAGACGGCTAATAACAAGACAGACAGCTCCCGCCCTGTTTCAGGCGACATGGTTGAAACGCCCTCAACGATTCACAGGAACATTAAAATATGATTGTGTGCGTGTACATGCAAATATGTACACGGAAATGGTAGCATCGCATGCACACTCATTCATGATGTTGTTCCCTGAAGCCGTTCGTGGCGCTAGTGTTGTGCTTGTAGCTCCCAAGGTATATGGAGCAAGAGGGTAGATGTCTGTCTTGTTATTAGCCGTCTTCGGTTGAACCCAGAACTTTCTGCATACAAATCAGAAATGATAGTCATCAGACCGTTATTTTTTAAAACATTGTTGCCGATAGAGACCAAGAATGAACTTATCAACATATCGAATAAATTTGCAATGTTCATGGAACAGTAGCCTTTTCTCACACTTCCTTCGAATAACGTCCAAATAAAGTGTCAGTTTCGACCTAACCAGGCCATTCTGCGCCACCACGGGCAAACTAGGTGTATTTTGCAAAACACATTACGGCTATATGTACCTCCGTAGCTGATTGCCGTCCCTGTCGCGGGTTCCACGGAAAAAATCCTATTGTTATAACAAAGCTGAAAAAAGAATGCGTTCCACTCGGCCCCACGATCGTCGTCGTCGTCAGCGTCGTTGTCAGGCCACACCGGAGGCCATGGGAAGCAACAAGCGCTCGACGATCATACCATATCGACTAGGTGGACCGGTTGAGGAGAGGGGCGAAACAAAACAAACTCCGGATCCAAAAGCTAACTGTTGCGCTTTTTACGAGTTTTTCATTTCGTTGCACGCCTGGTATGTAGGAGAGCGCGAGCCCTACCCAGTGCGCCCTTTGCACCGCGCGCCTGGGACCGCTTGCTTGTCCACCCCCCCAGGCGCAGGGCCTTGGATCCGTCCAGTACGCTGCACAGTGCACAGCACACACCGAGACTCGAGAGTCTATTTTGGATTCATTGGAAGAGGCAGCCTATAATTACCCCTGCTAGTCGTCGTTGACAATGTGTTGGTTGTTCTATGATGAGCTTCCATTCCACACAGTGGCACACACGTGGAATCCAAGTGTGGTGACACATACCCTCTAAGTGTGTGTCGTCCAAATCCACGTCCACGCACTTTAACGAGGCTGGGTGTGGCGTGACTCCTCCTGATAGCATCTACTTTAGGAAGATCGCAGAAGGAAGATCTACAGCGATCGAGTCGAGGATTGTCGTCTATCTGTGCGCTAAAACCGAAATGTCATTCGATGGGGTCCTCTCGAATGGAATCGGATTTCTCGCTAGCAGGAGACATAGAAGAGGATCGATTACAGAGTCAGCAAAGAGAAGAAGAAAAAACTCGGAATTAAATCCGTCACAAATTTGCCACAAACGACTTTCAAAGGAGGAGAGACGAAGCAAAAAAATCGCTTCAAATACAAGCAAGGCAAGAAAGATCAACGGCGAGTCGAGACGAGTCTCGAGTCGCACAGAAAAGGAGACCAGCATCCATTTCAGTTGCTTCCTTTGCTTCTATGTAAAGTAACATGTACGTAGGTACCTAGGTATCAAGAGAGATCATTTTCCTTCCCATCCCAGTGTTCATAGCCATGGTGACACAGTACAGTTGGGCAGGGTTGCCAGAAGTAAGTTTTGGATTTTTTCGGTAGGACTTGGTTTATCAAACAAAATGTCTTTCGAAAAGAGTATATTTAACTACAGAAGACGTTCGATAAGTGCAACATGTTTACGTTTCACTTGCCGAATGAAATTCAATACCGTGTACCCTCGTTGGTTCGACCGCGTCTAATCTGAACACTTTTTAATTTGACCCCCTCTAATCTGCACATCGTTCAAACTAAAAATGGTTCAAACGTCATTTCGCTCATGGTACGGGGAGAAACGGAACGCAGTATCAAAACAACAGCAAAAACGGTTACCATCAGTGTGTTTTTCGATGCCAACAGGGTTACTAGAAGTTCAAATTAAAAATGAACCCCGTTGGTTTGCATGAGGCGTCGTTCAAACCAACGGGGCTAGACGGTAATTCAGTAGTTGCAAAATGCAGCCAATGCAGTAGTTACAAAACGCATTGTAAAAACATCGCTTCGCTGTTGACGTTTTATTTTGACGGATAGCAGTGCAACAACTGCAAAACTGTTAGCGGACTTTCAGTTTTAAAGCATTGCAGTTGAAGCGTTTGCACCGAACAAACGTCTACTGTTCCTGCAATCATCAATTGTCGTCGATCATTTGTAGGACCAAACAGTTTCCATTTCATTTCGCTTAACATATCGGGATCGTACTGCGCAAAGTCGCACCTTTGCCGCAACTTCGCAGTATTGCACAGTCCAAAACTATGCAATATCTCTGCAATAGGCAACCCGCTTATCGAAGCGAACTTGTGCTTATACTTCAACATGCATCCACGTGAAATTGCACAGTCGTGTCAGGTACAAGCAAACCCAGGTAACCACTAAGCATTTGAATAAGCCGTGTATCAGCCCGTATTACGCATTTAAACTGCTTGCTGCCCTACATAAGCAGTTCGAATGCATAGCTGCCTTAAGTTAGCATAAGCTGTGCTGCTCAAAAGCTTTCGGCTGTTAATTAGCATTTCAACTGCTTGAAGTGGTTTCACTTGGGAGCATACAGAATGCTTTTCAACTGCTCTTTAAATGCTAGGAGCAAAAAGGTTGGGAGATATGTTACGCATTTGGCAACACATTTTGTCTCTCTCTTACAGAGCCTATGCTTCTGTTTACAAATTTGTGTAGCTTTTTTGTTTCTTCATTTTCCCCTACTCATCCAAAAGCACCAAAGAAAACATTAGTGCAGGTGGATTGGATTGGGAACTTGTCCATCAAAAAATCAACAATTATTTATCATTTCGTCGGAAAATATGTGCCGAATAGGTGAATGCTTTGGTGGATCATAGGATTGTTCGAAAGAGGGAAGAAACAATCTTATTCCACAGATATTTAAAAGAAGGGATCGTAATGCTCTACCACAATGAAATATCTCAATGAAAACAAGTTTTGGATGTTAAATCTGAAGCTGTTATCGAATCATTCTTTATATTGGCGATTAAATCAACGCACGCCACCGGGACAGCTTTAGCATCGTGGATCAGGAGCAACAGAAACCGAAGCAGATATGATTAATCAATCTCCGGATCGTAAGTTCAAACCTACATCACTACAAAAATCAGCAAAAAAGTACCACCTAGCACCGGCTGGACGATGAAGCGGGGAAGCAGACTGAGAGAACGAGAAGCAGACGTCAATCTATTTTTGTTTTTTTTTTTGCTCAACGAAGCGTTACGCTTCTTTGACATTTCGTCACGACGTTCCTGAAGGGATACCACTAAGACAGCCCGTTACTTTGCCAAACCCTGCTGTGAGGTAGCACTATAGGTGCATATACGGCTAATTAGCATTAAACGCCTTGTCGTAAAGGCTACTATAATGCTGAAGGAATGCTATTCTAAATGCTTACTGGTTACTTGGGTAGCTTCTTTCACTAACTTTGTATTATTTTCTATCTCTTTCTAGGTAAGAGCCTGTCGAATGAGTTTTTCGAGTTCAACTTTAAATATTCAACCGTAATAAGGTATATTGTCATCATTATGGTCGAAATATAGCGTGGCTGAAAATGCACCAGGGGTTGGTTGGTCTAGAATGCCTGGCATAATGCATACATGCATACAAATATGTATCATTTTATAGGCAAACACTTGGAATTGTTCTCAAAACGGGGGAAATATAAAGTGTATTGGAGATAAGACTTTCTTAACCCTTTGAGGCCGAATTTTTTCCAAGCGTTATTTTAGAGGCTTTTTTACGTTTTTCAGTGGTTTTGGTGATCAACAGCATGGAAAGACTAGCATATTATGCAGATTTTTTTTCTGGATGTCCTAGGTCATAGGTTCCCAAACTTTCAGGTACGCGACCCCCTTTTGCCAACACACGTACTTTGTGCGACCCACTATAGAAATTCCCTCGTATGTTGTCTATTACAGTAAACTATTCGACTGGGTCGCGACCCACAGTTTGGGAAACCATGTCCTAGGTCATCCAAACTGTTATTGAGTTTGGATCCTAAAACCTACGGGTGTAACGGTAACTTATGTTATCATACAAAACTACGATTTGTTATCTATCATTTGCAGTATATCTTCGGAATGTTCAAAAGACACTATCTGATCAGTCGGAATATTCAAGGTCATCCAAACTGTTTTTGAGTTCAGATCCTAAAGCCTACGGGTGTAGCAGTAACTCCTTTGATTATACAAAGCTACGATATGTAATCTATCATGTCCAGTGAATCTTCTAAATGTTCAGTGGGGACATAATCAGATCGGCCTGGGGTCATCCAAACTATTATGATGTTTGAAATCTAGCATCTACAGCAATTGAAGTTTCTGTTTTGCCTAGGATGGTTATGTTATATAAACTATTGTTCTTACTGGAGCTCAACAGTACCAATCATAATGATTGTATCTACCCAGACAATCAGTAATCGTATAAGATGTTGCATAAGATGCTAAAGTGGAGGCCATATGCGTGCATGCCATATGTACGCATATCGCCCCCACTTATACGATCACTGGTTGACTGGGTATTTCATTTATTTAGGGTTAATAACAATTATAAAAAAAAACTGAATCTACAACTCTTCACCACAACACTCGGTACGTGCACTTCTTATCCTCGGCCGCGTCTCACATTTGCCTTCAGATTGGTGCTCGAGTTGTGGCTTCGCCATATCTTCACCTTTGCTGGAAGTACTTAGTTGTAGGGAAGTTTCGTAGTCCTGAATAGCTCAGAATTTCTCAGAAGTTGACGAATCTGGGTGGGTTAGACTAGGTAACGTAACTTATTATAGCACAAATAATGACTACAACGAATGCAAATTTCAAAAAATTGAATTCCATAACAGTTTGAACAACCTTAAATGTTTCAAAGGTACAGAACAATGCCTACTAGTCTTTGAAGAACATTAGTAAATATGGTTCATTTTGTTGCCATTGTTTAGTGTAGCAGGCTAGCATTGCAAATGTAGATATAAAGTTGTGTACTCCATAAAAGTTTGGATGATCTAAATTATCACAAATCTATCATATAGTAACCTTTGACAGTTAAGAGGTTCATGGATCCTATTTGGTTGTGTAAAGTTACTATCTAAAACAGAATCACGTCATGTTACAGTGGTTGTTCTTTATCAACTAAACTCCATAACAGTAAGGATGGCCCATAATATCCCGAAAATATATAAGTGTAGACCTGAAGTTATGGTCTCTGAAGTTGTTTTGTTGATCTGGAATATCTCCAAACTATCTTGGAATGACTCATGAAATGCCGGGGGGATTACAGATTACAGTTGGATGTGTAATGTTACTGTTACTGTCAAGAGCTAAACATCAGGACAGTTTGGAAGATCCTTAATGTCCCAAGAGTTCATAATAATATATAGTAGACTTCAGGTTGTTCCAGTAACCGCAGTTGATTATGCAACGTTACTCAGTATATCAGGTATGGCTGCTGTTACGAGAGTAGATCTGAAGTTCTGAACTCCAATTTAGTTTGGCTGACGTGGAATATTTCTATAGTGTCTCCAAATGACATTCGAGATTTCAAGAGCTTCACGGATCCCAGCAGATTATGCAATTATATTATTTATGGCGAAAACACAAAGACGTTTTTGTAGATTTGAAGGATTTTATTATAGGACAGTTTAGACAACCCTAAATGCCCCAAAGGTAGACTTCAGGTTAGTCCAGTAACCGCAGTTGATTATGCAACGTTACTCAGTATAGCAGAAATAGCCAGTGTTACGAGTGTAGACCTGAAGTTCTGAACTCCAAGGTAGTTTGGCTGATCGGAAATATTCCTATAATGTCTGTAAATGTAGCATTCTAGTAAAGAATGGGAACGACAATACATACACCTTGAAGATGAACTTACACAAGAAGATGCGCTGAAATATTCTTCGTGTTTTCCTGGGGGCCGTCCCGTTTACTGAGAGACACACAGGATGTGGCTGAAATCGAAAAGTTTATGTTGTAATCCGCAGGTTTTTCGCTGAATCTGTAGTTTCTAATCTATTCTGCATATCCACACTAAACTAAATACCTTACAAAAGGCAGAACCTTGAAAAGCTGAAATTATTAAAAGGCGGAGAGCATCATGCATCCAGAAGCTACTCATGGTGTATCCTAGCTGGTCCAATCTGTACTTGTGTTCAAAAGCTGAAATCTACCAACTTTTTTCGACCTACTAAGGCCGATGCAAATATTATTTTTCTTTTATGTCCAAGACCTCTCATCGGGTACGAGGGGGTGGACAAAAATAAATAAGGAACAAACAAAAAAAAGCTATTGAAAAATTTAAAATTATAATCACTTTTGGAAAAATATTTGTCAACTATTAAAAAATTGTTTGCTTAAAACATTTTTTCTATTGAAAATAAAGTCATTGGCCGCCATGTTTTTTTTTTTCGCCCCTTCAATATTTTGGGATTTTTGAAGGGGGTGGAGACATAAAACAAATTAAATATTTGCATCGGCCTAAGTATCTTCCAATTGTCAACTAGGTTCACAGAAACTTCTGGAAGGTCAACAGATGGGATATCGACCTTCCAAGTCATGCAAGCTTTCCTGGAACTAATAACAAGGCTCATCTCAAGGTAGAAACTAAAACTATATTGTGTAGCAATGATAAACTTAATAGACGTTATAAATATATGTATTCAAAACTATCCTCGAGTTCAGAACATGAAGTCAACCTAATGAGTAGAACCAGAACCGCAAATAATAAGAAGAGGCTGTTCTTGCTTCGAAGATACTCACGCGAGAACAGTTTGCACTCTAAAATGCTCAAAGTTACTCAATGAGTTATTCGTATGAGATTATCATGGGATTTTTTCTCAAATATGTAACTCAAATGAGCATTGAGCATTGCATTTATCTTCTTCTACTTTTTGATTGAGCGATGATGAGCTCTTAGGGGCTAGTACCAACGACTATATGCCCTACTGCATTTATCGAAACTTTACCATTTCATAGGTAACTTTTTCTCAAAAGATTCTCGAATAGCGCAGTGCACACCCCAAATCTAATCATCTGGACTGATTTCAGTATTTTTTTTTCTGTTACAACGCCCTCATTTCCACCACTCATGGCCTTTCGGTTCCGGGTGGGGCCTTCTGTCCCATGCGCTGCCGATGCCGATCCCTATCTGCCCCATTCGGGAGCTCCCTCTTGTGATGCTGTTCGCAGTTAGTTCTGTTCACTGGCCGCGTCGATGATGCTGATAGGCGGCGATTAGAACGCTATTTTTCCTCACGCACACAGCGTTTCTTTTTTATCGTTTCTGTGTGAGCCTCAGCAGCACGGTTTTGTCCTCTTGCCGCGATGAGGTGGGGGGCACTCGCGGTGCTCTTCTTCTCCCACACCTCCCCCCCCCCCCCCCCATCGTCCCTCATTGTAGACCATCTAACGCAGAGCTGTAAATAGCGAAGGCAATAAGAGATAGGAGCAAGAAAGGTCTCACGCTACGGCTACGAAGACGACGACGACGACGACGCTCACTCCTTATATTCCTTCGATCTTCGTCGTCGTCGTGGTCGTCGTGGTTGAGGAACACAGAGATAGATATACAGTTAGTCTTGAAATTGAACGCACAGGGAATTATTCGAGTCGAGAAATCTTCTCACCATCTTAAGATACCGTCTGTCCTCGTTGATTAGACCGCTTCTAATCTGAACACTTTTTAATAATCTGCGCACCGTTCTGTTCTAACCGTTCTAACTACAAATGATTCAAACGTCATTCTACTCATGGAACGGGGTGAAACGGAATGCAGAATCAAAACAAAACAGCAAAGAGGGTTACCAGCGGTGTGTTTTCTGACGCCCACAGGGTTGCTAGAAGTTCAGATGAAATGTTCAAGCCAACGGGGTCTCAGTCGTAGGTAATTCAAAACCGCGAGTTTTGCTTTGTCTGACGTTTCGACTTCTTTATTTGGCCTTCTTAAGGGGATACTACAAAAATAGAAAAATTTCAAAAAATCAATGGATTTCCATTCATACTCATTCAGCATTATTACGATAGTAAGGATTCACCCGTACACTCAATTCTACTAGCTCCTGTAGAAAGCAAGTACCAGGCATTAGAAGCAAACGGAGATATGAGGTTTCCACGCGATGATTCCGCTCCAGCTCGGGCGGTTCAGCGGGGGCAATCATCTTTACCACCCCAGTCAACCACAGGCCAGTCCAGTTCCAGTACGGTGCGCTGTGGTGTTGGATGTTGTGGTCTAGGCAGGGTTGGTTAACTGCCACGAAGTCGAACCCGAACCCCCCGAGGGCGAGACGAGGATGAGAGCAGGCAAAATGAAATGAAATGAAATCGAGTCGAAAGGAATCCGACGCAGGAGCATCTCTCTTCTAGCTAGGATGAAGCAACGGGAGGCGGGAACAATCGCGCAGTGGGTAGTAGGCCAGGCAGGCAACAGGAAAGCAGCAGCGGAAAATAAATATGGCGAATCGAAGCTAGAGAGCTATGCGAGCGTACATAGAGGATTCTTTTCTGTTTCTGTTTTTTCTGCATTAGTATGTGTGTAGGAACGGATTCTCTTGCAGGGAGATGTGGCAACGCTGCTGGCTGTAGGGACGTGGCTAAATCTGAATCCCTGCTTGTGAAAATTCGCAAGGAGGGTGGTTGGACGATGCGAAATCAAGTGATAGAAATGTTCGATTCCGCAAGATGGCGGTTTTGAGTAGTTCTTATAATAATCATTAATTTGTATTAAAAGTGATAACACATATGCAGTCAATTGAAACATTTCAAATGTCAAATGACCTTCGTGTCAACTAAGTCAGCTTATGTATGGGCCTTTTCATTTGACGTCTTAAATCAGCTGATTGTTCGGGCGTTTGACAGTTCTTCTATGAAGATGACACGTTCTTGTTAGCAGCTGTTGTTCAAGCTTTGTAAACAAATGCATGCACGAATCTGTCACATGAAAAGGCCTATTGAGAATACCAGCGCATTTTTTGTCCTTCTCGCCTGGCGCATTTCACCTCGACAAGTTGTAACATGAAATCCGGAAATTGCTAAAAATGATCACGAATATGTCAGTCTGAAAGTTTCATCTTGTATGCTACTCACAATAATAAATCAATGAAGCAAACTTTTCTAGTGTTCACCGCATGTAAACAAAGGCGCCACCGTATATGGACATTAACCACATTAACATTGTGACAGTAGTGGAGTTATGTCAAACACATTAGACTCCGGTGGCGCTATCTGTTCGCTTCATAGCGGCCGTTTTAGTTGTTTTAGTGATCCATTGGAAGAAAACACATCAGACTTTCATGTTAAGGCAGCAAATGAACAATTTGTTTCACTTCTAGTTTAAAATTGAGTCTTTTTCTTCTTAGGAAGGGGCGCATTTCACGCCTTCCGTTCCGAATCAAGTGCGGCCTCCTTGGATTGGCAGCCGGTAGGTGATTTGGCTATCCTGGTTCGGTCCGGTTGCTAGCCTACTGCGCAGGTACCGTAACCAAGGAACGAGAGTGTACGTGTCTCGTCTGGTATCCGCCTTCTCCGATGGAAAACAATGGAACAAACACACGTAACGCCTGCGCCATTGCCGCAGCCGCCGCCACCATAAGGAGGGTGCGAACTCTCGGCCACAAAAGGGTGCATGTTTTCCCATCATCATCATCATCGTCGAGGCGGTTGTCCGTTCTCCGTCCTCCGTGCCCTCCATCGCCGGACGGACGAAAAACTAGCGCTAGGCTGGCACTGGCAGACAGGCAGCCTCACAATCAGAACACTCTCAGTAGGCGGCGCGAAGTTGGAGGGAGACAAGGAAGAGGCAAGAGCCGAGCGACCGGAGGAGCGCAGGCAGCAGAAGCACGGTTCGCTGGATGCGCAATTGCTGTTTTACGACCGGACCGGAGCGCGGACCGCATCAGTTTCTTCCTGTCTTTTGTATTTTTCCTGCGCCCATAAATAGCTAGAAAAAAACGAGCGACCGAACGAACGGGGAACTTGGGCTTGGCTGTGTGTGTGCCAGTGTAGCAAGCCGATATCCGCCATTATTAGGGAAAAACGGTGGCGGAGCACGGCGTGTGTATGGGAAAGCTTTATAACAAAAAAATAGGCATCGTCAAATTTTTCGCTATTCAAAAATAGAGGCTTTCAGCTTTCATTTGCACGGTCCCTCAAAAAAATCCACCGAGGGATCTCGAACAACTTTTTCAGAATACTGTTTTTCCCCATACAAAATGAACGGTTCCAAATTAATCCCTATTTCTACTTAACAAACATACCCAATTTTTGTATGAAAAAGTTCCCCCGATGGAATATTTCGATGTTGGGCTTGAATGAAAGCTAGAAGCGTCAACTTTCACGTAACGTAAAAATTAGCGATGCCTATTTTTTTGTAATAAAGTTCTTCTACCAGACACACCGTGGGAGCACTCCGGCCGACCTCGCCGTCACATGGAAGCTGTGTAGAGCGAAGAGCTAGGAATAATGGGGACAACTTGTACCTACCAGCTAGCTAGCTGGGATAACTCGATGGGGAGCTCAAACGAAGCGCACGACGAAGAACGGGAGGTAATCAGGGAACGGCTATAATTAAATGTAGCATTTCCGGAAGTCGATTCATCGCGTTGTCTCCGGCTCTTGCTCTGTTGCGCACGGTGTGGAGAACGGGATGAAATGGGCAGGGGCGATTGGACGCATGGCTGGATGGACGATTGGCGGACGTCAGACGTATGTATCTCGCGGCCTGATCGTCGTCTTCCGCTGCGCTGTTGCTGTGTTTCTGCCTGACATTGCCGCTACTAGATGATGGTGGAAATCTATGCCTGTAGAAAGCAGTGGTTCGCAAACATTTTTGTATCGATTCTTCGAACATGTGTTTTGCGGTTTTGCTGTTCAAAGTGGTTCAGGAAACACGGCGAACAAAAGCAACTGTTTGAACTGTAGACTTGCTGTGAATTCCAGAACAGTTTGGATGACATATAATACCCTAGTAATATCATGATAAGTATCCTTATAGTGTCTACTAAGCTTTCAAAAGATCCAGAAGTAATGATTGTTACTGATAACTGTTACAAAATGTCCTCCAGTTGAGAAACACTGGTATGGCAGGACAGGATAGGATTGTGGGGTATGTGACATGACCGGGACCGATGCTGTTTGTGTGCCTGTGCAGTCAACCTCGGTTGGTTGACTCTGATGGGGACTTGCACTCTCTGTTTGTATTGCATTCAGATGTTATCGCTTTCTTTCTATGACAGCAGCCACGGTAAGGTTTCGTCGTCGTCCATCGTTTCAACTGTGGATAAGTAGGTCATGAAACCAGATGAGGATGTCGCGCCGTTACCCAGGCAACAAAGGCAAGATTTCTTTGTATTAAATGTGAGAATTACTTTCATTATTCCTGGAAAAATATCTTATAATTCAATAGACATTCCACAAGTAATACACATCCAGCGTTGCGCAATTATTCAAAAAGGTTTGCCGTGTATTGTGAAATCCTCACAGTAACAAGTGCACGGCTTGTCAGCCTACGCCGCCCGCATCCGCTTCAAGCAAGCTAAAAACCACAAAACTGCTGTGAATATCCATTTTAGAAACCCTCTCCCTGTATGAATAGCAATTACCCCGGCCCGAGTACAGAATGTGAGCTTGAAAAAACCCCTGGTCCATCCGTACCCTGCGCCGGAGGAGGAGAACAATACACACTGTGTAATACACAGCCTCAGTAGCAGCCCCAGCAGCAGCATACGCAGTGCACATGGAAATACAGAGTGTTCTTCTCCTGTGCTGCCGTGTTTCGCGGAAACATCCCCGCAATACCATGTGCGCGATGCGCGGCGGACGATTATTACGATTTGCGAGCGCTCCACCTATGTGCGCCTCGCTCGTCTCCACCCGCCGCGCGCGCTCGCGTCAAAACACACATCAAACCATCAAACCCCCATAAGAATAATCGCTCATTCGGAAACCACCCACCTTCCCATATCATATGGGGATGATGACAAACGCAGCAGGCTGTGCGCGCGGGCCGATGGGATATGGATAGGAATCAACACTCAGACACGCTCAGCTCAGCAGAGCACTAACTCACATCATCGCCGTCGCCTACTATGATGTAACTGTAAAGAAGCGCCGTGGCGCGGCGGCAGCCGCCAACGGCAGCATCACTCACTACCATCACCACTACGATTACTTCCGTAGATGCGCGCGCGAGAGAGCTTCCACCCTCGTAGATCTAGCGCGGCGCGGCACCGCAACGACCAACACATTCAAAATTACGTCATTAATTTAGCGTTTTTATTTTCAATGGAGTCGCTCGCTGGACGACGCTTATCTCGCTGCGGCTGGCTGACCAACTACACGCGATGTGAGTGATGTGTGTTTAGGATTGCGACGCAACGCGGTGGCGGCGTCGGTGTGACGATTGGGGATCGATATGAGCGAGCAATGCTGAGCAATCCACATAACAGTCAGCTTGCCCGTATCATCTGATACTGTTGCGCGATTGGACTGGCTAATGATTACTCAAAGTCTGTACAGTAGACGGTCGATAACTGCAATATGTATACGTCACAGATATCTTCTTCTTCTTATTTTTTTTGATTGAGCGGATGAGCTCTTAAAGGCCAGTAACAAAGACTATATGCCCTATCACAGTTATCGATTCAATATCGATTAAAGTAGCAACTTATAGACGTACAAAAACTGTCAGTTTTTTTGCGGAACCGATGTGCACTTGGGAAAACATTGCACTGCAGCAAAACATCGCATGACATAGGTATTATAATAGCGGTGTGACAATTGCTCAACTGTAGATTGGGAACATTCATTTACGCTAAATTATCTAAATTAAGACTAGGTAAATCTGAACTGCTCCAATAAACAAAAAAAAACAGATAAATCTGGAGCAACATTTGAAAAGGGCATACAAGCATTGGTAAACAATGACTTTGACACAAACTAAGACCGTTATCAGATAGAGCGAACATCAATCTTTCGGATAACGGTGTTCATTTGCTTGGCGGGCTGCCGTTATGCCCTACGGAGCGTTTTCGAAAAAAGCAACATGACCTCTTGGGCCCTTTTCAAATGTTGCTCCAGAAATAATTCTCTGCATAACCCAACAAACATCCTTATGCAGTAGACGTTCGATAACTGCAACCCCAAGTACCCAGTTAACACAAAGTCTTATATGATGTTGAATAGGATGCCAAAGTGGAGGCTATATGCGTACATGCTTCCATTTAGCCGCGTGTAAAGTGTGTGTATATCGCCTCCACTTTTGCGTCCTACTCAAAATCATATGCGATCGTATGTTGACTGGGTAGCCACGGTGCTAAAGCCATATTGCATGCAGATATACGGTGTATTTTGAGCAATCATTACTTGGCATGAATACTTAAGGTTGATTTAAAGTGGAAATGGCAATTATGCAACTGATTTAAGATTATACCTTATAATCGTAATTTGATTCTATAATTGCCCATTTCCACTTTAAATCAACCTTAAGTTTGCATATAAAGTAATGATTGCTCTAAATACACCCTATATCAGCATGCAATAAGGCTTCAACACCATGGTTACTTGGGGCATGTTTATTGTTTACGTTTCACTTACCGAATGAAATTCGATAATTGCAACAACTGACACACGTCAAAAAACTGCCGATTGCTGCAGAATGCAGCCAAGGTGCATTCGGAAAACATCGCACTACAACAAAACTGCATGCGAAAAACATCGCATTACTGTTTACATTTTATTTTGACAGAAAGCGGTGCGATAACTGCAGAATTGTTGCAAAAGCCTTGCAGTTAAAGCGTTTGCACCGAGCGAACGTCTACTGCGGTGATTCCCAAAGTGGCCCCCCCAGGGGGCGAAAATCAGGCCGAAGTGGGCGAAAATTTGAAATACCAAATTTGGGGGGCGATTTTTTGAATAATTGAGAAATGTCAAAAATATTGAAATACAAGTTCAGAATGTTAAATGAATCATTACAACTCCCTGACATTTCAAGATTTTTTGTTTATAGGATTTGAAAATGTTTCTAGACCAACTAAATTTTACAGTATTTTTGATGTTTATGTGAACTTTTTGGCAAAATTCCAAGAAAAAAGGCTGCTACACGAATTTCCGAAAGAATTCCTAATGATTCAAGAGATCCAATAAATGAGAAACGAGAAACTCCTAGGCAAAAATACATGATTGATTTTTGTCCAAGTTATGAAAGGAAGAACAAAACTTTCTTATTAAGTAAAAAAAGAAAGTTTTGTTCTTAATTTATATGAGGTTTTTTTTATTGAAACTTCAATCAAAAACATGACGTTTGAGATGCATCTAGAACACTTTTCGGATGAAGGTCGTCACATATTGTTTGAAAATATATCAAAGAAGCTTTCAGGAGAAATTTCAAACATTGCTAGTGAAAGGAGCTTTTTGAAAATTTTCCACAAATACAGCGTTGAATTCTCTCAAAAACGAGTTATAGATGCATGTCTGCATATCTACTTATTTGACAACACAAATTTATACAATTCATGGGAAGCTGAATTGACACACATCCCAGGCTTTTTATAATTTTCAATTACTGATCAAAGCTGACTACATTTGAAAATATACAAATAAGGGGCCCAGATGCAACGGGGTATAAGTGGCCCTTTTTTCGATTTTGAACTAAGCTTATTAGAAAATTCTTCAAATTTCAAGCTTTCAGGAAATTTTTTAAGATTATTTTCACGTTGATTAGAAAAATTACAATAAATCGAGAAAAAATGGGTCGATTTTGAAATTCCATACATTTATTCGAGTTGTAATTTTTGTATCAACGATATTTTTGTAATTGTTTTTCAATTTCCCACAGTCCTATTTAAGTACTTATGACTAAACATTTCGGGTGTTGAAGACCCCCCTTTTAGAATATTGGTGAAACATCTGGTTGAGTTTAACGAGTGTTCGTAAATGTTCACAGTCCGTTCTATTTTGCTCGATTTTGTTCAAAACTATGTATAGCACAAACATGATTTCAAGATGCACTGTTTTACATGCAATAATGCAGTTTTTTTTTTCAAATGCAGACAATCAACGCATTTGCATTACAACTCAATGAAAATGAGAGCGATACAAATTTAGGTACATTAAATATCAGTGTTAGTGTCAAATATTGGGCTATTAACGGCTCCCGGTTAGCAATTTTTTAGCCTTTTATCATGGAAAAATTCAATCTCACTGAGGGGGGCGAAAATATTTTTCTCAAGCTCCAAGGGGGCGATACCTCCCAAAAGTTTGGGAAACACTGGTCTACTGTAATGGTTTAAAGATTGTTGACGTAGGAATACACAGTGGCGTTTAATCTGCATTTAAAAAATCTAATAGCACAACGTGACAAATCTTTATTGATTTGACAACTCTCCTGTTTAAATGGAACTTTGTATTGGGAGATCTTCAGTTCTGATTTTGAAGTATTTTCGCATTGTTTTTGCAGGGTGTCTACAAAAACCGTGAATACACAGGGAACTTTATTTAACAGGGAAAACCTGGAATACTCAGGGAAAATCGTGAATATTCAGGTAAATTTCGCACCGATAATAAAAATAAAATATTGGTCAATAAATGATCAATTCTGACTATACATGTCAATGGTTGCTCCTCCGTGATAGATCTGAACTGGTACTAATTGCACAACGATCCAACTGAATAAGGGGCTGGGACATTCCACTTATTCTCAATGTGCAATTTTAGCAGCTCATGCACTTTTGGTCAATAACGGCGCCGGTCAAGTCCTTATAGTCAGCTGAGAAGGGAAAGGAATGTTAGAGTGTACTGGTTGTTGCTACTAGAGACCGAGAGCACCTCTGCGTCCCCACGACCCGCACGGTCTGGGGTATTTGTTAGTAGGAAAGGATGAGAGATCTGTGAGTCACCTTTGGGTCGGTGACACGATCCATGGATAGGGGTTATTTATTATAGTGTTCGTAAGCTGATAGATTGTGTGCTGAATATGAAGGTCAAGCGGCACAGTACGCTTTGGTTGCATAACTCGCAGGCGTTATTATACACTGTGCTGTGGAAGTTGGAAGGAAGGGAAACGACATTTTCAATTCGTTTCTGGTTCTAGCGATGGCTATGAACAACATATGATTATACATAAGTTGTATATATAGAGAAGAAAAAGAGAAAGTAGGTGGAAAGATACAAAGTAGGACGAAAGGGACGGGCCAGGGAATGAACCCATGACCTTCTGCATACAAATCAGAAGCTGTAGCCACTACACCACCAAGCCCGTCGAAAAAAAAATAAAACATTGGGTCGATCGAATAAAAAGTAGCGAATTTTATTAATCCTTGAGCGATCGCGCTGTTGTACTTTGTACAACACGTTGAAAAAATCTCGCTTTTTGTACTCAGCATTAGTGTGGTGCTGACGCAGGTAGTCAACCGCGCGAGTTACGGAAGGTTAATTGAAGATCTATTCAGAAATAGAGTCTACAGAATTTACTACATCGTGGGTATGAATAGGAAAGTGTTCGATTATGTATTTAGTGTTAGGCGCCGTCCACAAATTACGTAACGCTCTAGAGGGAGGGGGGAGTACGGCCAAGCGTTACGACCCATACAAAAATTTTAGGGTTTTCATACAAAAAAACGTCACGGAGGGAGGAGGGGGGTCGAAAAATGTCGATTTTGGCGTTACGTAATAAATGGATGCTGCCTTAGTGTATCTAG
The DNA here is from genome assembly GCF_035046485.1 of Aedes albopictus. NCBI lineage: Eukaryota > Metazoa > Arthropoda > Insecta > Diptera > Culicidae > Aedes > Aedes albopictus. The sequence continues at coordinate 21,567,508 of NC_085138.1, forward strand.
ACGGCTGCAACGATTTTTCCAGAAATTCCTTCATAATTTCTTCTTGGAAATCCTTTGGAATTTCCCCAGGATTTTTACAAGATTCCTTCCGTGTTTTTTCACGCCATTTGACTTGGTATTCCTTTTTGAAGTCCTTTCGGAAATTCTTCCGGATTCCTACCAGCATTTTTAGATTCTTCCTGGATTCAGGAATTTAGATCAATTTCTTCTGGATTTTTTTTACGGGGATCATACAGAATTACTTTTAAAGGTTTATCCAGTATTGCTGCCTGAGTTTCCTTGGATTTCTACCAGGATTTATCCCGAGATCTCCACAAGAGTTTCTCTCAGGAAATACCGCAGATGTTGTCGTGGAATTTCTGTTAGAGTTTCTCTCGGAATTCCTCCTGAAGATTTTCCGCGATTGATTCCAGCGTTCCTCTTGAGGCTCCCTCAGGAGATCTTTCCGGGATTTGTTTCAGCATTGCTCCCAGGAGTTATTCCTGGGATTTCTACTAAAGCTCCTTCAAGGTTTTTAAGAGTATTTCACTAATTTTCTGCAGGATTTTTCCCGGAATTTTTTCCCAAGTTTCTCCTATGATTTCTTCAAGAAATTTCCCATAGTTTTTTTTCTAGAGTTTCTTTTTTGATTTCTTTAGAAGTTTTAGCTGGCATATTTTCCAAAGGTTCTCGCGGGGTTTCTTTTAAAGTTTCACCTCAGATTTCTCTCGGTGAAGATTCCTTCCGGTGTTGATCCTCTGGAATACCTCTCAAAGTTTTTCAGAATTTATCCTGGGAGATTGTTTGGAGAGTCTTCTGGAATTTCCGCAGGAGCTACTGCTGGTATGTCTTATGGAGTTCATCCCGTGATTTTTTTCTGATATTTTTAAGGCTTTTCCTTGTAGTAAGCAACGGTAATCAGCGTCGTTGGGGATGAGAATGGGTCGAAAATGTATACTTCCATATTCATTGTTCAATAACTTTTGCTTCTTTGCATGAAAAAGTCCTTTGATCACTGGAAGGTAATAGTAATGCTGTAATGCATGCACAAATGTTGGAAAATATTTAGAGTTCGTCAATTATCCGTAAAACGACAAGTGTATGAAAATTAACTCATTCTCACCATTTAGAGGGAGCGAAAATGGGCCAAGGGAATCGAATTTGTTTCGCATTGACAACAAAACAAGTTGATAAAGTTCCGATCAAAGTTGATACTGCTTACCAATAATACATGATGGATATGAGTTTGAAATTCTAAAAAGTATCAATCCACCAGTTTTCATCGAGCCTGAAAAGGCCTTATTTTTAAGCTTTTGTCGATGATTTATCAAAAATTAACTAATTGCTCAGAAAACCTAGTTTTTTGGCAGAAATAATTTTTGATTCGATAGTCGCAATATTTGATGAGATATTTCAGAGAATGTTTTGACCCATAATCACTCCCAGCGACGGTACCTAATTTCTTGCAGTGATCCACCTGAGATCGTTTTTCTACAAATTTTCTTGGGATTATTCCCAGAGCTCTTTCCGGGATCTCTACCAGAAATTATCCCGAGATCCTGGATGCTCCTCTTTGGGATTGTTTTTGTAAATGCTCCCGCAGTTCGAGAAGGATTTTTCAAATAGTTTCTCTCGGAAATCTCCTGGGATAATTTACGAGATTTCTTGAAAAAATTACCCGAAGAAATATCTGAAGGAATCCCGGTCAAATTTTGCGAAAAACTCCGCAAATACTTATTTGAGAAATCTCGAGAGGAACTTCGAAAGAGAGAAAGGGACGTCTGGGAAAAAAGTTCTGGTACTAATCCCAGGAGGTAATATAAAGGAAATTTTAGGCGCAACTCTGAAAACCTTTGATAGAAAAATCTCGTGAGAAATAACGTGTGAATCCCACATGGAAATCCACGAGAAATATTTGAAAACTGTGTTTGAAAGAAATCGCTGGAAGAACTTCTGAAAAAATTGCCGAAACTGTTGGAAAACTATCTCGAAACCACTAAGAGAAATTCCTGAAAGAATTGTAGAAAAAATTTGAAAAGGGAGGAATTAAAAGAGAAGAAAGCCCGGGAGTATATGCTCTAGCAGATACCCCGTTGAAAACCTCGAAAAACCTCAAATTGTGGAAAATCTCGGAAAGAACTATTTATGGAAGCAAATACGTCGAAACCTCTTGATATACCTGCTTAAGAAAACTGGAGAAAGCTGTGATAATTTCAAGGGAAAATTCTACGAGAAACTGGAAAATAATTTAAAAGGGGGGTTCCGGAAGGATTTGAAGGAAGGATCATGGGTAGAATTTCGAAATCTCAACTTTACTGCACCAACAACACTAAGTTCATATTCAAATTGAATTTAATGGTCATATTTCTGTGGAATTACTTACTGAACTTCTGAATGTTTCTTTTCTTGATTGGAGATGTCAAAACAATTTCTAAATTTATAAAAATAATTTTACCTTTTTTGTAACGTAATTGAAAGAGTTTTGTTAAAAAGTTCTTGAAAGAATTCAAGGATAGTAAATCTTGCGCATTTTTCCTTAAAATGTATGCCAAACTTGGTATCCGTTTAATTTACTGTATTTATTACTTCCTGAAACGGAAACTGGAAAAATCAAGGCTTTTTTTGCATAAAGGAATAGACAGTCTAAGTTTTACTGTCTAGTTAACATAAAAAAAAGGATTCAATCACTAAAATCGGAGGGGATTTTACGAAACCTAACATGTATTATGTTTCCAGTTCAAAGCCGAATTAGCGACATTTTTTCTTTGACTTCCGCTGCTTTTGCCTTGCGTGAAACACAATGTCGGAAGTGGGGCGCTGTATTGTAAATCTGATGCTCTATACAGCGCCCCACTTCCGACATTGTGTTTAAAGCAAGGCAAAATCAGCGGAAGTCAAAAAAAATGTCGCTAATTCGGCTCTGAACTGGAACCATAATATCTAAGACCGTCAATTTGTCACAGCTTTTTTTCAGCGTACATGCGTGAGTTTATGCGAATGTTTAAATGTTGGCGAATGTGCTTGTTGGCACCACAGTTACAATATTTACAGTTTGGCGAATAGAAAATCCTTATATCCGGCAACTGGAACATCTAATCAAAAATACTGGCAACTAAAGTTTAAATTTTCGACAACTTTTTTTGTTCACAATGTAAATAAACATTTTCTTGTATCTAATGAAGTCGACACTCAAGTGATCCGTATTAAAAATGAGATGTTTCTGCTTTAAATGTTCCGAAAGTTCGCGAAATTTGATAAAAAATCTTGTGAGAAATATAGCGTTTCTTCGTTTTTCCAAAACAACTTTCCAAATCGAGTACATTAATTTATTATCTTTACGGTTACAATATACTTCTCTCAAATTCAAGCGCTTTCGAACTGTCAAGTTCATTTGGCTCCGATAGTTCTATCAGCCAGACTGTAAATAAGAGACTGCAGGTGGCACTGGTCCACTACTGAGACTGCTGAGTTTATGCTGTGCTATGAAGTTGGAAGGAATAAATGGCTATAACCTTCTGCATTAAAAACTCCAAATTTCGTCAGAAACATCATTTCAATAAAAAATGTGCAGGTTTTTGTCAGAACCATTAATGTTCGACTTCTGATAGAGACCTCAAAACTTTGAGTGACTCTCCAAAGTGTCAAGAAAGCTTATATCTAATGATTTCTAATGCCGTACGTTCGCGATGAATTTGACTTAGTAAAATAACAGGAAATGGCCCTCGAATCTGCAAAGCATCAGTACAAATTTCAGATAAGCTGATATGGTCAAATGGCAGATGGAAGCGATGTAAATAGTATGTCAAATATGTCCCCCTAAAGAGCCCAATTCAGACGTAGTCCTACGTCAAGCCTTCATTTGCCAGAGAAGCAAAAACCTTTCAGCAAGTCCCATTTGTAGTTGAGAGCGCGAATGCCTCAAACGCAGCGAAGAAAAGGGGACATGAAAATGAATAATCCGCTGCTGAATTTGTTATGGTATTTAGACCCATCTCACGGATCAGCAAAGAGTACAGGTTTTGCATCTTTCGATCCGAAGAGGTTCGCGGCACCGGAGGCGATCTTGCCGAGCGTGATAAATATGCAACGCGTGCTTTTGGACAGGTTGACAATTTGAAGGTCAAGATCGAGTTAGATCGTTTGAATGGATTCGATGTTTTTTTAGTGTGCATCTTCTGCAGCTACTGGGTTAGTAAACATTTTCCGGAGTGGGGTTATGCTGTCAGTTCAAGTCGTTGTCAGAACTAGAGCATTGGGCGATTTCAAAAATTTATCCGTTTTCAATTAAATAATAATTAAAAGTTTTTTTTAATATCTCATCAATGTGATCATTTGCTGATGCTGAACGATGCCATGATGTCAATCAGAAAGCGAGTAGCGATCACACCTAGTATTGGGCACCGCAGCGTTCAGCAATTGTCTAATTACCCAATCATCCTTAAAAAATTAAACAAATAGAAATGAGGCAACTCCATCACTTGCGCGCCTCTCTTCATCACAAATAATGCTAAATACCTAGCTCCATTCCACAAAGAGCTTGTGAGCCGGTTTCTATACGGTCGAAATTGTTTGTTTAGTTACGCTGCCTCCGTCGCATCGCTTACCGTGGACCGCTCGCTGGTCACCAAGCAGGGCGGCAGGAGGATTATGATATACCGAGCTTAGGCCGACGAAGTTGACGATGATGCCACCATCATCGTCGTCGTCGTCGTCTATTTATCACCTTTTCGAGATTTTTGGACGTTTGTCATCCTTTCGCGCGTGTACAGGGACGACAATCTCCGCGCCGCAAAAGGGAGAAGAGAACTATATGGACTCGAGAAAACCGGAATTTGCTGCTTGACCAAATATTTGTCTAAAAACGCTGGCTGGGTTCGTCCGCGTGTTCGAGGTTCGAGTGGACGCTAAATGGCTTGGCTTGGATGTTCCTCGCGCGTAAGGAGAAGAGTCGGTCGGTCATCAAGGCTGATTTAGATGAGTGTGTCACCACATCAAGTGGGTTTGACGCTTTTTATTTCTGAATTTTCATCACATTTGTTTAGAGCCGCTAAGGGTTTTTGTACAGTTCGTGGTTGTTGGTTGAGATCACTTATCTTGACTCGAAGCGAACCCGGTGCGGTTCGCGTGGTCGTTTCTAGTCCTTCTCGAGCGAACCCGTTCGAGAGGCACCTTTTGCATATCATTAGAATATATAGCTTCAGGGAGAAACCCCGATGGTGGTAGGAGTCCTACGGCTGCTACATTGGCTTTCGTATAATATGGTGGTAGTAATCGGAGATAACAAGTGGGTGTATTCCCCGCGCGTTTGCACAGTGCTCTGAGTGTTTGTGGATTTGGTCGCACGGTTCAAGACTGGTTTGCGAGGCGAAGGGAATTCTTGAACATCCACCGATCGATCGTAGGATGATGATTCCATCTTTGGGGGGATGCTGGGAAATTGCGCAACAACTCTGAACTCGACTAATGTGTGTTTTTCCTTCGTTCTCGGTTATTTTTCGCAGGACAGAACCCAGTTCTGATTCAACCCCTTTGGAGCAAAGCAGCGCAAAAACAGCAGAGCAATTCAAGGACATTGTCGCGTCACCAAGGAACGTGATTCTCAAACGTACTATTATCTCGTACAGTTAACTACTAGGTCATTAGCCAACCATGTCGTCCCAAAGATTCTGTCTGCGGTGGAACAACCACCAGACAAACCTGCTGTCGGTGTTCGATCAGCTACTTCACGCAGAAACCTTCACCGATGTGACGCTGGCCGTCGAAGGACAATCCCTGAAGGCACACAAGGTAAGTTCTAGCTCCAATTTCTCAAATTACAGCGCTTATCGCACTTGACTGACTCACCCGAAACCGAACCATGTGACATGACCAGACCACAAACCAAACCCGATAGCAGTACCGACAGTATCAGATAGCACACATACGCCGACTAGTGTTTATGAATGTGTGTAGCCAGGAGAAGGAAAAAATCAATTCGCCTGATAACGGAGGCAATCGTAGCCTTAGAGCAGGGAGATAAGACTTGGAAAAGGACTCGTATCACAGCAAAAAGCAAACATTACTGTTATCGCACTGGCACTCTCTGTCTCTCTGTGTCGATGGTGTATGCATTGCGTATAGTTATCTTTTGTCGCCTCGTTCGGTCGGCAAGGCTTTGGTTATGATAAGCGCCGACCGAAGCGATAAGCGTTCAGGACAACATGTGGACAGACTCGGGGATGTGCGATAGGATCGTTCGTCGCACTTTGTCTCTGAAGAAATTGAAACAACGCAAGTAATGATATTCGATTTTACCCGCCCATTTCATTCACAGATGGTCCTGTCTGCCTGCAGTCCGTACTTTCAGGCGTTGTTTGTCGACAACCCCGAAAAGCACCCTATCGTCATCCTGAAGGATGTTCCCTTCAAAGACATGAAATGTCTGCTGGACTTTATGTACCGCGGAGAGGTCTCTGTTGATCAGGACCGCCTCGCCGCGTTTCTCCGAGTAGCGGAGAGTCTACGGATAAAGGGACTCACCGAAGTCAATGACGATAAACCTCCCCTCCCAACGGCGTCGCTGACCAGCAGCGGTTCCACAACAAACCAAAACCAATCTCAGCAGTCACAGAACCAGCAGCAGCTTCAACAGCAGCTAGCGGCGGCCGCGAGTCGCAATGCACAACTGGCAGCACTGCAACAGTCGCAGCAGTTGCTCCAGCAGAAACAAAAATCCAGCCAAAGCATGCTTCTGACGAATCCCCTGCTGGGTTCGGCACTCTCCCAACAGAAACGGAAACGCGGCAGGCCGCGGAAACTTTCCGGTAGCGATACCGGCGAGGGAGAGTACGAAGGTTACGAAAGCGACAGTATTGTGCAAGGTTCCCCGGATCTCATGGACGCCAAAATGGCAACGGACGGTACATCGACCTCGGGCGATGAGAACGTGATCAGTCGCTCGGAAGATAACGATCCCGAAGACTCCATGGACACCTCCGGCAGCCCGCCGGTCGTGAACAACAACAATAACAACATCAGCAAAACCTCCAGCAGCAGCCCCGCCCCTTCCGGTAACCAGACAGCATCCGCAATCACGGCCAGTACGAATAACCAAAATGCCACCAACAACTCGTCCAGTCACCTCAAAAGCTCGGCCAGTAGTCTGAGAAACGAAAATAGCATGTCAGGTATGTAGCCGATGGCTTCCATCGCTTTTTTTTTCGATCGTTCCCTTTCCCATTCTCCCGTTCGCTTATTCTTTCACCTATGATCTTCCACTTCAAAATTCACCGTTACCTGTTTGTGTAATCTGCCATAGAGACTAGAAGAGCAAAACCGCCTAGATTCCCCCGCCTCATTAAGCTAACACACCATCATCATCTCTCTTCCTTTTTCCCATCATCTATATCTGTGTTTTCTACTACCATCACTTATTATTACATTGTTGTTTCTTTTTTCCCCTACATTTTTATTGTTATATATCCGGGCCCCCAAAAGGGAAGGAAGCAAATTTGTCTCACCTTAGCATCGCAATAGTAGTAGATTCCCATCACACACCCGTTGACGACGGAGAAGTCAAATCGAAAAAAACGAAATAACCACCAAAAAAAATCAAAGCTCTCTCGCTCTTGTTATATTCCGGAAAAGCTAAAAGGGATTGTTTCTCGATTGTGTTACCATTAGTTGTTTTACAGTGTGAAAGCAGTCAATTTTGTCGCGCGTTTCAGTATAGTAATATAGTGATCGAGTAAACTAGAGTACAACACACGGAAGTGAGATCTAAATCCGAGACAAAAAACGAAAACGGAAATCAAAACTCAATAACGAGGTGAGTTTCCGGCTTCCCATGCGCCGCAGCAGTCGAAAATTAACGAGAGATTGAGAGAAGAGGAAATTTCCACCCCCTTCAAAAATGAAATCAATGATGAAACCGATCGAAATAATAAAATTGTACGAAAAACAGTGTTTGAGAGAATGGGGTAGAGAGAGAATGTTAGGAACAGAAGGAGAGAGATAATTGGGTGGAGAATTTCGCGAATGGAAGAGGATAATCTTGATAGGAAATTGATTGTGTAATCTGTTGAAAAATTCTAACGTTAAAGGTACATTGCTCTTCGAATTCTTGAGACCAAATTTACCGCATCTAACTACGCAATATACAATACAAACATTTTTTTGGGTTTCAAAAGGGAGACATTCGTAATATGTATAAAGTTTTGCGAGAAAAAAATGCCTACTTCTAAAAGGCGATGTTTAAACATGAAATTACAACCTTTTGAAATGTTCTTTTATTCCAACGGCTCCTCAAATGTGTCAGAATAGGAGTTTTTCACGAGCATCCGACAGAATTTCTTTCCATAGGTTTTACCCAATATTGCTCCCCGAATCTCTTGAATTTCTTATTGGAGTTCCTCCAACAGGATTTATCCAGCGATCTCCACAAGAATTTAGTATTTATCGCAAATGTTGTCGCGGAATTTCTAATAGTCTCCCGGAATTCCTCTTGATGATTTTGAGTGATTCCTTTCGGTGTTCCTCTTCGAACTTCCACAGGAAACCGTTACGAGGAGATGAACTAGCTTCTATCCAGTAATCCTCCCATGATTTCTCCCAGAGTTGCTACAGGCGTTATTTCTGAGACTTCTGCGAAAGCTCCTCCAAGTTTCTCTGGATTTATACAAGAGTTTTAGCTGTGATATTTTTTAATGGTTCTCGCGGGATTTATTTTGAAGTTTACCCAGCGACTTCTCTCAGAATTTCTTCTAGGACTTCTCTGGGAAGATTCCTCCTGGTGTTGGTCCTGGGATGTCTCTCGGAGTTTTTCTGAATTCACCCTGGACTCTCTCCTAAGATTTTTTTCCGGCTTGCCGTCTGGTATTTCACATGGAGTTCTTGTCGTGTTTTATTTTTATTTTTATTATTGTGTATTTTAACTTATGCTAATTCTAAACTTTTGCCGTGATTTTGTTTAGAGGCTCTCTAAGTTTTTTCCCGTGGTTGTTTACCGGATTTTTTGCAGTGATCCACCTGAGATGTTTTTCAGTAGATTTTCTAGGGATTACACCGTGTCCAATAAGTTCTCATACAAAATACCAATTTAGAAAATATAATTTTATTTCACGTCTGTGATTTTTATTTTCAAAATAAATGCATGTATTGAAGGGCCACATAATACTGAATAAATAAAGCATACGGTTTAGAATAACCTTATTTCCTATTTGTTTTTAGAAGCCTAGCAATACACTTCCGTTTTTTGAAATCCGTTTGCTCCGGCACGCAAGAAAAATGTTAGTGAAGTTTTTGATTCTACGGTAGCTAAATAAAGTATATAAGGTTAAATTTTGAGTTTTTATTCCAAGTATTGTACCAAGTGGATACTAAGCCTAAAACATTACAATTTTAGTGATGATGTGGTAAGAAATTTGTAAGTAAGCTCAACTTGGGCAAATTTCTTTGAAAATAATCGTTATATTTAAATATAAACATCATAGAACGTAATTTCTGCCCAAAATTTACCACAGTAGAAATATAGCATGTCTTAGAAGTGAGAATAGTATGAATCAACAAGATAAGATGCAGCCAGTCTTCTTTAACACAACAAAACTCATTGAAACAGGTAAATTGACATTTTTGTTTAATTTACGTTTTATTTCGCTCAAAATAAAACGGCTTTGTACTACACCATAACAGAACCTTATATTTTTTCTCTTCTGCTCATAGTTGCTACTAGCAATGTTGATGACAGGAACCTAATTTGTTTTAACTTAACACCATTACTCATTGAAATGAGACGAAATTTCCATGAAATGGCGTGCGTGGCAGCTGAAATGGACTTACGACATATAAGCGATCAGCAGAGAAGGATAAAGGGCAATTAGTTCCAAAACATATGCTGTATTTGATCAGTATTAGATGGTCTTTCAATAAATACATTTATTTTGAAAATCCTAATTACAGATGGGAAATGAATTCAGTTTGATTTTGTATGAGAACTTATTGGACATGGTGTATACCCAGAGCTCTTCCCAAGATCGTTACTAAAAATTGTCCCGAGATTCTGGATGCTCCTTGTGAGACTGCTTTAATAATTGCTCCCGAAGTTCTAGCAGGGATTTTTTTTCGGAATGTCTTCTGGGATAACTTACGAAATTCCCGGAAAAATATTGGAAAGAATCCAGGTAAATTCTTGCTTAAATCTCCGCCGAGACTTATTAAAGAAACTTCAAGAGGAACTTCGGAAAAAATCCTGAGAAAAACTAGGACACCTTGAAAAAAGAAGTTCTGATGGTAATCCCAGGAGAAACTTTTAAGGAAAGCTTAACTCTGAAATTCTCTAGGAGACATTTCGGGGGTGGCTACGAGTGAAATCCCGCAAAAATACCTTAAGAAATATCGGAAAATTCTCTGTATGTGCTTCTCACAAAAATCCCGATAGATACTGTAGCACAGTTATTTCGGGAAACTACTAAGCGAAATTCCTGATGGAATTTTGAATAAATTTTGGAAAGAACTCCGGGAAAAGTCCAGCGAGAAACTCTGGAATCTTATCGAGAAAACCTCTGCAGGGAGGCACTCTTGCAATGATCGCATGAAATACTCCTGTAGAAATCATGGGTTGAACTCTGGTAGAAATCCCAGGAACATCTCTCAGAAATCTCGAAATACCGAAAAAAAATCTCGGAAGGAAACAGTTCCTAAACAGTTTTCTGAACAACACGTGAAAGTCCTCTGGATAGAAACTGGAGAACTGGAGAAAGCCAGAAAAAAAAACCTTTTTTAAATTCAAAGAAGAAACATTCTGTGAGAAACTGTTGGTAAAGTTTGCGAATGAAAGTTTAGAATACTTTGATATCAAGTTCTCGCAAGAGATTCCTAAGGGAAGTTTTAAGGGGCATCCCAGAAATCACCTGATAAATTAATACACTATCATAGAAGTATGCCATAATTTCTTTTCCATCTTGCAGCCACCAAGTTTCAGAGGGTTGTTCAAAGACAAAAGTAGCTAATCGAGATACTTTTCAATTTGATTCGAAACCGAATGATTGTGTCTGGCTGACATGCTCGACGAAATTATTTATTTCTATGAGACGGATAAGTTTGTAAAACAAAGCCACTTGCTACAAACATTCGAGTTATATGGAATTGACTCCATGATTACTTACTTTTGTCTACGAACAACCCTCTGGAACTCTCTGGCTACAGTCTAGCAAACGATGAAATTCTGGAAAAAGTTATTTGTAGATTGTGTTCCGAATTTCAGCAAAATCAGACTACTGAAGCTGAAAAACAAGGCCCCAAACGTGAGCATTTTGTATGGAAAACAGCCTTTGATTATATAGTTTGGTCAGCGATTGTAAGTTTCAATAAAATTCGTTATAATTGCAGTTAAGCGTTCCAAATATTAATAGAATCGCCACAGACAAACAGACGTAACACTCTGATAATTCCCATTGTACTTCGATTTAATGATCTTTTTCAAAATTTGATAGTTGACCAACTACCCACCTGTGGCGCTCACATCGTTTTTGTTCGAGTTTGACGTTTGCTCACTACCGCCACCTAGTTGATGGTCGGCCAAACTTAGTCATTTTAGCGTTGGGCGAATATGTTTCCGTGACTATGATTTGAATCGAAAAATGTTCGTAGTGTTACGTCTGTTTGTCTGTGGAATCGCTCCATATCATCCAGATAATCAGTAACGAATATTTTTTCTCTGTTGTATATGTCAAATTTTGAAATATCTTAGGTATGCTTATTTGTGCCTCGATTTATTTTCAAGAACCTGGAAAATCTGGAAATTCTGATTCTCTATACGAGTAGTCACTCAGTTATTGATCGTTCTACATCTTGTTTGAATCGATCGAATTTTGATTAGTATCAAACAGATATTTTATGTGTTTTGTAATATGTTTGACTCTGTGTAGTGTACTTGAAGCCTCATGGCCTCCTGGGATCCACCCACGCATCTCAGCACTACTTGATATTTGCGCTTTCTGTTAGTGGTGGTGAGAGGTGGTGAAATTGGTGAAATGCCTTGGTGGATCCAAGAAGGCCCTAAGTCGACAGAAACGTGTTTGTTTACACAATGTTTATGAAACCTTTTCAATTGTAGGTCTTAACTTGCACAGTATTGACGAAGAGATAAAACTAGCCTAAAAAAGACAAAAAGCTTTCACCGCCTTAATATTTTTTTTCGGGAACTGTTTTTTATGTTTTGCGAATGTTTTTGGAAGAATCGCTCAATTCTATCAAAAACTGTCCATCACACTGACAGCATAGTTTGCTTGCACTCAGAAAAATACTTACTCAGTCATTGAGTTGGTCTTATTCAGAAATCGATGTCCTCTATTTTTTTAGCTGAAATTTATTGTCGTCGCGGTTGAAACCCGAAGTTTCCCCACACCCGACAATCGAATTTTCTCAAAATCCATACCTGAAACCTAACGTCGGACGTAGTGCGCTGGACAGCGGACCTGGCCCTCTATCCAGCGCACTGTGCCCGACGTACGTCCGACACACGGTTTAGGAGAAAAATCGATTTTCGCGTGTCAAAAATTCCTATTTTCAACTGCACGAACAATAGTTGGAAAACAAAGAATTCATCGTTTTCTGAGTAAGGTAAACTCAGTATTGCGCATTACGGTCTCCACTAGACTGCGCACTCAATCTTCATAAGTGCGATAACGTAAACAATAAAGCTTTAGTTTAGTGAGTGGAAATTTGTTGGCGTTCATCCTCAAAACAAATTTGACAGCATTCCCAGTGTGAAAATATTGAGATCGTCGAACTCATGATCGCGAGAATGACCTCGAGAGCTCGATGAAATTTTTCATAATCAAATCGAAATGTTTAGTTCAGGACAGTCGAATGGGACCGTATGATTTGCGTTGACCAATGCCAATGCTTCAGAGTTACCGAAAACTAGAAGTCATTTAATGTGACTAAACTTTACTTTGCTAAACTGGAATAAATCTTTCCAAAAATGAATGATTACTTCCACATGAAATTTTACAACACTCAACATTCATGTCAAGTACAAGCGCAAACTAACCAAGACATTCGTTAACAAAATGCTTCTCTACATTTGTTCAATGTCGACATTTCGTTTGGCCGACATTAGGAAAATAGCGAAATGGCTTTGAACTTGGGCATAAATTATCATCATGCTGGCCAAATAGTTAACTGAAAAAGAGCTATTAATTGTAGAAGTGCAGCGTCCGTTCCAGTCGGGACGTTATGTAAAAGTAATTCTGAATTATTTAATGCTCGCTCAGGCAATCGAGAATGTAATATGTGGAGAATTGATCAACAGGATTGTTTATTAAGTTTACAATGATACCCCATAGCAATCTTTCTTAGAGAAAAGTTGAACGATGGGATGCAATGGGTCTGACCAGATGGGAAGGGTTACAACTTCTCTGCTTTTTTATGTATTGTACAAAAAGTATATCATCCTTTTATATGTGGAAACGGTACTAACATCAATGGTTGTAAGGGTATGTGTGGAAAACTGAAATTTGGTAGATATATCGTAAGATCATCCTGCTCATTCAAAATGTACATATTAAATCCCAAACATATCGGCAAATTCTCCCCCCAAACGATCTTCTCTCTGGTCCCGAAAACTGTTATCTCTCACCACCACCACCAGCAGCAACTCTCAACCCGCTAGGTACCGGTAGCAACCTCTCCGGAGATAATCCCTTTAGCTTTTCCTGAAATCTGCTCCCGCGTGCGTCCGGGACATCACAAAAGACAAGAACGAAGCTTTCGCAAAGCTCAGCTCATATTTGTACAGAATATATATCTATAGTCATTATAGTATCATTATTTATAATCCGTGTCTAATAATTTTCCTGTTGGTGTTGGAAACATTCAGTACAAAAAAAAAACAAACAGAAAAACCAAATCTCATTAATTTTTTGCTGATGTGCGGCCTGGGAAATTGGAATCGATTCAAATATACCCGCTACGAGCTCTTTGGGCGAAACATTATCAAGTTTTCCCTTTTCTTTCTCCCGTTTGTGTCGTTGTAGATTCCAAAGATTCGTTCAACGATGACGATGGCTGCGGACCGATGGACGACGATGATGAGGAGCACGACGACTCGGATGAAGAGCGGGAGTTGAACTCGAGCTACATGGAACCTCAGCTGCTGCTCGATGAGTACGATGAGCCCGTTGAGTTCAAGTACGACCCGAAGTCGGACAGCGGTGCGGTGGACTCGACGTCCAGTAACTTTCCGCCGCCGCTTCAGGCCAAACCGGGAACCCCGAACAGCAGTGCCGGAGGATCACCGGCAGGTCGCATGCCCCTGATCAATGTTGTTCCGACCATGTCGTTGCTACCGAAACTAGCACCTCTGTCGAACTCGGCAGCTGCAGCAGCCGCGGCGGCGGCCGCAGCCAGCTTACTAAGTCCCAAATCTCTACCAAAGCTTCAGAAACGACCTCGGTTGATGGGGAAGTCGCACAACGGGATCTCCGCTACGCAGACTATCCTGAACAACCTGAACAACAATCTGAATGAAAGTATGATCTCGACTTCGACCAGCGGAGCCTCGGCTGGCGTACCTAGTGGACTGCAGATCTCCAGTGTCCTGTCCGGGTTGAATAGCTCGGAAATGTTCGAAATGCTGTCGAACAATATGATGGGGTCTCCGACGGCCCGATCGAGCTCTAACTCGCCCTCGACCAAGGGCGACGGAGGCAACCGTGCGCACAAGTATGCCGTGATCGACGACACCGAGGGCAGCGTGCGGGATTTCTGTACCAAAGAAGGTGACCACGTGTACCGGTGTAAGATCTGCTCCCGGGTCTACACTCACATCAGCAACTTCTGCCGGCATTACGTGACTTCGCACAAGCGGAACGTCAAGGTCTACCCGTGTCCGTACTGCTTCAAGGAGTTCACCCGGAAGGACAACATGACGGCACACGTCAAGATTATCCACAAAACGGAGTACGCCCAAACGCAGCCCGGTTCGGAAGCGGCGCCCTGCACAATGAACACCAACAGTAATAGCAGTACAAACGGATCTACGACTCCGGTACCTCCGAGCACGGGATCTTCAGGGAACAACTTCACCAGCGCAGCGATCATCAATGCGGTGGCGAACGCCGTCGGCCTGCAGCCGAAAAATGCCGCAGCCGGAGCGGGCAACTCCGGTTCCGGTATCCGAATAGTATTCCCGCCCATCGGAAGTGCCTCGTCTTCCACGACCTCACCTGCATCCACGTCCAACGATGGCGGCGGCGGCGGCCTAACCGGATCCATCACCATCAAGAAGGAGTTCCAGGAGAAGCCGACTTCTTCGTCGCCCGGTGCTACGTCCCCTTCCCGATCGGTTTCGTCCAGTACGGCCACTTCGCCGAGCTCGACGACACTGGCCAAGAGCAGTGCGGCAGCGACGGCCACCGTCAGTCAGTAGTAGAGGCAGGCCTCGGAGGGACATGTCGACCCACATGCATAACACACATACACACAAACACCACTGGAGGAATTGGTGACTTGGGTGAATGGGGTGAAGTTCGGTCAAGTTTTACCGAAGTTCGGTACTCTTCTGGCCGAGCCTCGATCACCGAAGTCGGCGATTCTTTTTTTGGTGTGCACCCACACAGAGAGAGGCTACTAACACTAAAGTATCTGTCGTTCGTCTGCGCATATTACCTATCCCGTTTTGGTCGGATGGCACAAAAAGGGAAACCGACGAAATCGGTTTCTCAGAAGCACTTTAGGAAGAAGCAGGAGAGAAAAAGTGCTGCAATATTACTGTTTATTTTTTATGTTCTGTTGTTTATTTAATTGATTTTTTTTCGCTGACCGAGATCGTTAATCATTCCTTCTAAAGGGTATTTGTAATATTAATTGTAATTGGAATTGTACATACACAATCGAAGAACACAAGATGACAAAACCGCTCCTGGTAGGAATGAGACAGAGAGAGAGAGCGTCCCCATCTTCTGCAAGGGGACGAAAGTAGCAAAAAAAAGCGCATCGAGAAGAGCCTTCTCGAAAGCAAACGCACCTTGTCCTAATATATTTTATTGTAAAGTTTTCCCCTGATTATCTTTATCTTGTAATATTTTTTTATTGTTAGTAATAAATACCAACCCCTACAAAAAAAAACCTACACGTACACGTACGCAAGTTGTAGACAACAACTACTTCACGCAAGTCTTCCCACAAAGAAAAAAAGTACTGGAAAATCGATCCGGAAGGACCATTCCCTCGGGGTCCAAACGGGCATTTCCTTGGAAAAAAAATCCGATTCGACAACAGAAAAGTAGTACAATACACGCTGTAGAAGCCAAGGCATACATATATAACAATTGAAAGAATACCATTTTAGGGCCCCCAAGCCAAGAGAGCAAATATTTAACTAGTTTGTAGAGAGAAACCGCAAAGAGAGGTATTACATACAGACTCTAGCACACTGCACCCTTTGAACTAACTAGCTACTACTACTACTACTACCACCTCTTAAAAAGAAGATGTTGTTGATTAATTTTATCATTCGTCGTCGTACATATGGGCAACTAAATGTCCGTTTTTCGTTTTTGTTTTACGCGGGGAGAGGCGTTCGTTTTGCGTGCCGGATAGAGGTGAGTCGGCCTCGTCATGCTACTCGTCGAATGAGCTTCACCCCAAAAGGCTATGTTCAAACTACGGAGTTTGTTGTATGTTATTCTAGGTTGAGTTGGAAGGAATTCCGGTGAATTCTTCGATTACTTGAGTTTTCTTGGCGATATTTTTAGGAAATCTGATTAGTTCTTTAATGGACTCAAGTCAATATTTTCTGTGAATTCCTAACTATTTCTTTTGGAGTATTCATCCAAAGATGATTTAAATTCCTTAAATGCATGCTATTGTCTTTGAATATTTTGTGATGTCTCCGATAATTCTTCAGAGATTTTCTCAAACAAAACCCAAAGGATTTCACCTGAAATCATCAGAAGATCTTTGAAATCTGAATACATGATGAGACCTCGGCAGTTTCTGGTTTTATAGAATTTCTGTTTGATGATTCCAACAATTTGGCAAGTATCCCCAAAATCTATGCAACATTCTCTCAGAAAGTCGGCAAAGATCTTCATATTCCAGAAGAAAAATCTCCGGATATTCTCAAGAGATTCTTTTTCAGTGTTATCGATAAGATTAGCCAAAATCTTATTTGATTCCCAAAAAAACGTTAGAATTCAGAAGATAAACCCACAAGTTCCTAGCAAGATTATTAGTAATTAACATTATAATGCTAGAATCCTAGCAAGAATCCGACACAACCTCGATGAAAATTACAGACTCTCAAGAAAAAAAAGTACATATTTAGATGTTTGCAAAAAAACTCCTAACTATGAGAGTAACCTTATAACTAAGACGCAATTTTCATTCTTACAGAAAAAACCTCAAATTTCTCAACCAACTCCTACATTTCTATTCAAAAACTATGTCGAAATTAAAGGATGTTTTTACAGAAAGGAAAATTCTGCGAAAATATCGCAGATTTTAGCAGAAGTCTGGCAAAATTTCAAGATTGAGGCAGCACGTTCTAACCTGCTCTGACGAGAATGTCGGAGATAATTACAGAGACTCAAATGCCTAAAATTTGCAAAGGTTCCGGGTAAATCTTCAAAATTCTAGCTTTTTAGGAATGATTCCAAAAGTTTAACGGTTTAAAAGATTCCAACAGACTAAGAACCTGACGCCTTGAGGATATTAATAGTTTTGCTTATTGCTATTCCTTGAAAAATGCTTCGATTCCATCAAAAAACAGTACAGATCTCCATTGAATTCAGAAAACTTTTATGACACCAAGCAAATTTTACTTTTTGTGGAGCACCAGTGGAAATCCACCGAAAAACATACGACAAATCCGTAGTTTAAACACAGCATAGGTTTCAGATGGCGTGTACATATCGCATCATTTTCATTACATAGAGCAAAACAACTCATATAGAAATGTTTCAGGATTTTCGAACTGACAATCGAAAAAATATGTATAGTAGACGCTCGATTGTTACAAATGCAGCCAAACAGTATTTGGAAAACATCGCACTGCAACTGCACTGAAAATGCATTCGAAAATCATCGCATCGCTGTTGACGTTTTGTTTTGATGGATAGCTAGAGTGGTGTCAATGTCAAAACTGGAATTTCGGCCATCTGTCAAAAGCATAAAAACTTCCTGTTCCAAACAAGCAGGAAGCTGTCATAATCGGACTATGTCGCCACACTCCCTTCCAATCACTTTATAAGGATAACGATAGAGGAGACGTTCGCAACATGCTGACGTTTCACTTAACGAATGAAATTCGTTTACTGCAACAACTGACAGATGTCAACTAGTTGCCAATTTCTGCAGAATGCAGCCAAAGTGTATTCGAAAAACATCGCGTCGCTTTTGACATCCCAGGTAACCACTAAGCACTGTCGTAAGCAGTTTAAAGGTCATTCAGCAGCTTCTCCGTGTCATTAGGCACTGTATGTGATTTTCAAATGCTCACAGGCATTATAAATTGTAAGCACTAAAATAAGCCGTATATTAGTATATTACGCTACACTGTAGTGCTTGCAAACCCAGAGCCTGTGAGCCGAATTAGAAGCCTGACAGTGCTGTTAAAAGGCTTGGCGTACATGACGTTTATATCAATCAGAGCGAATTTGAAGCAAAACAAAACTGAACCGTCGGAGAACAATGAAATATCATCGGAACTTTTGTACGATAGATTAAGTGTTGGATGATTATCGGCATCTCGCCACTATAAACATCAAATTAATGTACAGCTGCTTCCTTGATCATCTATTACGAATGCATCAGATATTTACCTGTGCAGCTGTAAACGTTTTACCCGAGCTTTTACCTACAGATGAATACCAAAAGTAGTTGATGAGCCGCATTTTGTTTCCTCCTGTTATGAAACCTCGTAAACCTTCTAAACTTCCCTAGCTGCATCTCCCGCAGAACCGCCATCCATAAAACCATTTCCCGGACCATTTCATACATTTCGTATGCGGCCACTTTGTGCCCGATTCCACATCCGACCATCGGATCATTCTAAACATTTCGGTTCGGAACATCAATGCTGTCCCAAATGTTGCCTCCTTTTCCTCAAATACGGTGCTGAGCAAACCGATCTCACGCTGCATCAATGGAGCAGATGGAAAACGTGATGAAAAACTTGAAAATAGCAAGCCCGAAGATTATCAGTTCGAATCTGGATCAGCAGGCCGTAAAAATCGAAGAAAAAAAAGACTTCGATGGAAAGGCATCCGGAGCAAAACATAAAGAAGATAAATAACTTTTTTTCTTTTTCCTCAACCCATTTTTGACAGCTCTTTCACCAGAGACTCGGTACGCAGATTGAAGCTGGCCGTACATCAGCCGAATATTTCGCCAAAAGTGGCTTTTTAGCAGATCTATTATAGGATGTAGTTCTGAAAAGCTCTGTTAGCATTGTTCTTCATATGAATATAGAACCAGCTTGGTGCCAATTTTTACGGCTTAGGGTCTGTGTCAATTGACGAATTAAAATTAATTTTCACTTAAGGTGACTCCCCGTATCACTCCTATTTCAGCACTTCTTTTTCGATTCTTATTTCTAACAATCATCGAGCGCAACAGTAGTGGTGTTGCCTTTTTACATTTGTTCTATAAACAAAAAAAAACAAAAATAGCACCTCTTTGTCTCGCTTCCGCCAATGTAAACATTTCAAGATTATTAACCATTTAAAAGCAATTCAAGCAGTAGACTACTCTGTGTTGCTAAATAACAATGAAACATGTCTCAATATTACGAAAAACACTGAATTTTATGTGTAATAAGCTTAAAATGATCGAATACTCTTAGTAGCTCTTCCGCTGTTGATGTTTGCAAGCAGCAGCAGTGTTGGCGGACGGTGCGGAGGAGATTTCACAAATAAAAATTATTTGCTTTTATTACTATCATATGTGATTCAAAGTACAACAATAATCATTCGAAGAATAGTTTTCGATTTTACGACGTATAATCGATAAATTTGAGTTGACCATTTCAATGATTTTGATTGATTTTTTTGATGAACTGGCTCGCAAGATCGACATCACTGCGCTCAATGATCGATGATTGTGCGCCAGACGGCACCGTCGCGTCGCGCTGCTGCCGTCGTCGTTGTACTGTTTTGGGTGGTAAACATTGCCATCGAACTCTTGGTGCTGTTGAGACAAATTTATATAATTTTCAAGTTCGAGTGAAAATATTTCTTTGTGGCATAGATAATTCGAAAGAGAATTTTAATCGGAATAGTGTGTTCTATATTTCTTTTCCAAATATCTTGCGTGAAGTGGAGAATTTTAGAGAAAAGGTAAGCGTCGATTTTCTTACGTAAGTGTATTAGTGCAATACTGTGTAAAGTTGAATTTGGATGATGATTCTGAAGAAGCCATTTTGTGATGACACAAGAAAAGGCCTTAAACTTGACAGTTCGATAATTATTTCCCTCGGAAAACTGTCAAGTTTAAGTGTTGAACTGTCAAATTTAAGTAAAAATTAATTTTAACCCTCTCTTTCCCATGGTAGCACAGGTAATCTACTACTTTGCACTGTTCATACAAATACAGGATAAGTTAGATCATTCCCATTTTTTCGTCAGATGTTTGTATATGTTTGATGAACTATTATGCCAGATTTGGTCAAAAATTCTCTGCTCGTTTTTGTTTTAGAGTTAAATGAACAGTGCAAAGTAGTGGATCACCTGTGCTACCATGGGTAAGAGAGGGTTAATTCGCCAATTGACACAGACCCTTAGTGGTTACTTGGGATATCATTTTGATGGATAGCGGTGCGATAACTGTAAAATTGTTGCAACTTCCGGTTAAAAAGCATTGTTAAACCATTTTAACCGAGCGAACTACTACTTTAACTGCAAAATTTAGCGGACTTTTAGTTAAAAAGCATTGCAATTAAGGCGTTTGCACCATGTCACTTATGAAACTCGTATCGTCCATCCTATCTGCCAGTGTGGTAGGCGGCTTACGTTTTCCTACTGGGTAAAACTGACAGCATTTCTCAGCTAACAGGTAATGCACTTTAATAAATTGCCACCTACAGTTGAGTTAAGTTGATTCCACTTGTTTCAATCAAAAGTCATGAATTACGTGCAAAAATACTATGTTTAGGAGTCAATTAAACGATGCTATCATTCTATTCAAAAGCATTACAAGGTTTCACCTATGAAATCCGTAAATCTTAATTCAAAGATTATACCTAATCGGTTTTGTTTTGTTGATCCCAGTAGGAAAAATGCTAAGCGTTAGCAAAAAAATCCAACGATGAAAACTCAATTTTTTTTCCGTTTTTTAATGTTTTTGTGGTTCGTTGAAATAAACCGCATGATTTGAACGTTTTTAAAAAGGACCAGCCGTCCGATTGAGCGTTGACCTCCAGCCAGGCTGAATTGGTCAAGCGACTGTTGCGTTGAAATTCATCGCAAATTCATAGAATGGCCCACTCTCGAACCTTAAATCGTACTTTTCGGCGCTATGTTCACACCGCACATCTGAAACGTATTTTAATAAGAAATTTCTGTGATTATTTTTTTAGTTTTTTGTACTTTTAATTTGTACTAAAAGTTTCATTTGTTTTGTTGCTTCGATAAATGTTTATTTCCCTTTAATTTCCGATCGTCGTCATCATGCCCCTCACATTGTCAATTATGGAAATTGGTAGCCTTTCCGTTAACCAGAAATCAAAGATGTGCATTTGAATGCTGTTTTCAACAATTTTGTAAGGAAAAACACGCCGATAATGGCGCGTATAAATGTCGGAAAATAAATTGACAAGAAAAAAAAATCAGAAGCAAACCCTAAGGCTGAGATAATAAGTTTTAATAAAAAAAAAAGTAAAACAAACTGCAACAAGCATAATGTTGAAGGCAGAGTCTATTTTTACAGAAGTTTTTAATCAGAAGGTACTGCAAGATGACTATTTTGCAAAAATAGTTGTAGCCTTAGCTGTTAAGTATCACACAAGTACTAGAAAGTAATATTTATACACAAAAACTTAGTTCACTAAACATTTGGCCGTAAGTGCACTTTCTTATGTAGGCAAAACTGAGAATACAATCAAATATTTAAATCGGTTGGAACCGTGTTTTAAATGCCCGTTGTAATTTTTACCTGTAAACTGTTCGAAAAACTATAAGCATTGATTGTGTACATATTAAAAAAATATCGATTGAATTTTAAACAGACACGTCATCATAGTGCTCCCTAAAATGTGTTTTTTTTTCTCTTAGCGAGCACCGTTCCTCACTGACTCTCACCTCCGCGCATTGATCAGTTTAATTTTATAGCACACGCACACACATTCAAGCAAAAAAACACTCTTCACACACCCACACATTTACACAACAACAACAACACCATCAAAGTAGATAGTGCAATTTTAATTTTAAGGCCCTAGAGACACAAGCACTGCAGCAGTTTTATTTTGTTTTATCTATTTTGTTTTAAAAACGACCGATAGGACCTAGAAAGAGAGAGCGAGAGAGTAAGAGGAAGCAGTTAAAGTTAGCTACAAATCGAGCAAATAGTAGAATTTCCACAAGCAAATCAAACGAGTTCACCGACTGGCTGTGGGCTGTTGGCGACGTCGTACCGATAGCGAACGCTGTCCGGTACAAAAAGAACAAGCGCACAACCTTAACCGTACAGGTTTTTTTGTTTCGTTTTTCTTGCTTAGGTTTCTTTGTTTTGCACTTATACCTCACCTGTGACTGTGGTGTACTAACTGGCGGTCGATGATCTCGCGAAAAGCGAGTGAAACAAAAAATGAACGGAAAACAAGCAAAAGTAATTACTATGTTTTTAATCGTAGCCTAATTATTAATCATTTTTGTATTCTTTATCGAATATGCCTATGGAAATATATTTTATTATACTATTAATATATATAAACTCACACGCCCCTACACACCCCCAAACACAACCCTATATATTTAAAATATGGAAAATCAACGTGGAAAGCCGCAAAATAATGATGCAATTTTCAATAAAGAAAAATGTAAACGTAAAACAAAAATCAATTGTGTTTTATTTATTATCTCGTAGGTACATAAGATTTTTTTATTTTTTGGGAAATCACCGAAACTGAATGTAGCTTGTCAGTGAATAAATGGTATCAGCTTTGTCGACGCTGGTTTATTTGTGCCGTGCCAATCAAGTTGTAATGTGAATAGATATTTATCGGTGAGCTTATTCCATGTTATTTTTGAAGAAATATCAGTTCATGATATGATAAATTAGGAAGCACGCTTATTTACCATCATTACTTAAAATGCCCGGAGGATTTCCTGCATAAATCTCTGACGAAATTCGTTGAGCAATCCCAGAGGAAGTTCTCAGCAAAAGTTTCAGGAGGAACCTCCAAAGAAAACCCTAGAGGAATTCCCGGAAAATCTCTGGAAGAACCCCCAGTGAAATTTCTAGAAGAATTCTGAATAAATTCGTGGAGGAATTTCTGCAAAGTCCTGAGGACTTCTGGAAGAATATATAGAAGAAGCCTCTGGAGAAATCTGTGGAGTATTGCCTGGAGGAATTTAAAAAAAATCCTGCGTAAATCTCTGACGACATTCGTGGGAGAATCCTAGAGGGAGTTTCAAGCACAAAAATTTAGAGGAACTTCTGGAAAAATGTTCAAAGGTATTCCTGATCTCTAGAGAAATACATGTAGGAATTAAAAGAGGAGTTTCCGGAAAAATCTGAAACCCGCAGATAAATTACCTAAAAATTCCTGGATAAATCACTAGGAATCTATGGAAATTATAGGAGAAACCTTTGGAGGAATCCATGGAGAATTTCATGTAGGAATCCTCAAAGAAATCTCTAGAGGAATTTCTACATAAATCCCAAAAATCCCAACAATTTTAGAAGAAACCCTAACAGAATTTATGGAGAAATCTCTGAAAGAATCCACAAAGGAATACCTGAAGAAATTCTTGGATACATTTAAGGAGGAATTCCTAGAAGCACTTATGGAGGAGGTTCTGGAGGAATCCAAGAATTAATTCCAAGAAAAATTGGAGAAAACTCTATAGGAATTTCTGAAGGAATTCATTAAGGACAAACGTCTTGAAATCCCGGTTCAACAGTGCATCAAAACTTCAGACGCACAAATCTCAAGAAGCAAGCTTCAAACAACAATGCATTTTATTATTCTGTTCTTGCTCACTTGAAATAAGCTTAAAATAACAAGCTCAGGTACGCTGGTTTTGTTTACGAAAAGATTTGTGCCCTCAAAATCGTGAGTAGGTGCCAAAGTCGGCCATTGTGGCGGCCATATTGGGATTCTAACAAGTCTGTCCTTAAGGTATTCCTGAAAATACTCTGGTAAAACATCCAGAGAAATCTTTAGAGGAAGTCCTGGAGAGATCCTTAGATGAATTCCTGGATGTTACAAAACAATTCTCTAATGTAACTCCTGTATCAATCCCTGGATAAGTCTTAAGAGGAATTCCTACAGAAATCTCAAAAGCCATTCAGATAGGAATACCTGAGGAAATTCATAGTGCTTAGAAGAACTCCCAGAGAAATCCCTTGAAAAATTCCTGGATAAATCACTAGATTAACTCGAATCCCTGAGCATTTCCTGGACTGCCGTGTGCAGCATAGTTGTCCCATATTAAAAGGGATTCCCATAGAACATGGGACAACTATGCTGCACACGGCAGAGGAGGAATCCTTAGAGAAAATTTTAGAGGAGTTCCTACATAAATCCCTGACGGTTGTTCTGAAGCAACCCCAGCAAACAATTCAATAGTCCTAGAAGAATCCCTAGCGGAATTTCTGGAGAAATCTCTAAAGAAATCCCTAAAGGAATCTTTAGAATACCAGGAGGAATTCGTAGAAAAACTTCTGGAAAAATCTCTGAGAGAGTTCCCAGAGGAATAGCTGAAGAAATGTCTGGATAAATTTAAAGAAGAATTCCTGCAGGAATCTCA
>NC_085138.1:21592939-21625939 GCF_035046485.1 Aedes albopictus
AGACTTATGAAAAAGACAAAAAAATCTTAAAACAGTCTTCCCAAACGAACACCAAACTCGCTAAGTACTGCTGTATTTATACTCCGCCTGTACTCTGACTGTGCGTTCGTACCGCAACACACAAATCAGTACCCAAACGTGTACTTATGTTCAAAGTTCGTTTCAAACACAAGTTCGAACATACGTACAGTACATGTGTACCGTGCGAAACGAAGTGGGAAGCAATCGTGCAAAAAAGAACTTTCTCGAACGACGATTGACAGTTCGGCACCAATCGTTTGCCAATCCGAACGCCGCTTCGGGTTTCATTCTCGGTTTGTGCTCGGATCGATTTTCGTTTTGTACTTCTGTACGTACACAAGTTTTGTACTTGAGTACTCTTTGGTACGGAGTACGGTAGCAAACACGGGTACTCCGATGTTTGGCGTTTGATGTTCAACACAAGTGCGAGAAAACGTACAGAAGTTGAACATGTGTCAAGTTTGTGGGAAGACTGTCTTAAAATGATGCAGACTGGATTCGATCCATGAACGTCGGGATCACCGAGACTGTGTTTTATCCACACGGCTACCGACGCTTTATAATAGGACAGATCGGTGAAGTACTAGATTTGTAGTAATGAGCCGAATTTTAGTATGGTGAGAAGGTCAATTCTCCGTTTCTGCAATGAAATAGTGCAAAAACCGTGGGTATTATGATTCCTTGCCTAATTTGATGATGTTTGAGCAAAACTTTGGGAAACAGTGTTGTTGTTTTCCCCATTTCTTGCAACATAAACAACATAGTGATCCAAAGTTTTGCTCAAACAGCATCAAATCAGGCAAGGAATCATAATACCCACGCTTTTTACACCATTTCATTGCAGAAACGGAGAATTGACCTTCTCACCATACTAAAATTCAGCTCATTACTACAATTCTAGTACTACACCGAACGTGCCCCATTCCATGTTGCTAAATAAAAATAAAAACCAAGCTGTGAGACGATTCTGCGTCATAGAGCGACCTTATGAAATTCATCCGAATCATTATGAATTATTTAAAGGTCGTTTCATAAGTTGGGCCTTATGGAAATCTTAAGGCTATTTGGTTGAGTGTTGGACAAATCTGGCTGAGACATCAATTTTTGTGAATCGATTCGAATCAGATCAGCAGAATCGATCCATCAATTACATCAAATGCTTTGAATCGATGTTTTCACATCGATTCAATATTATAAAATATTACAAAACTACCGTCAAGGCACCATTCACCGTGGATTTAAGAGGATTCGGGGCAAATAAGGGCTGTCATTTGACACCAGTCTTATAAACATTGTTGGTGCCGCTTTTAATTGCCTTCATTATAGGTTAAAATTAAAGCAATATCCACAGAAGTAGAAAATTTTTCACAAAATTTGGTTATATAGTACAATTAGTAAAGGGTAGTAGGGTCGCCTAATTCCGTGGTAGGTCTCCATTCACCGTGGTAGTAGGGACCCATTCACCGTGTATGAGAAATTGTATTCTACTTTGTTTAAAAATGATCAAAACAACCCAGCCAAGGGAGTTTTCTTCGTTTAAATTCATTTCAAGTAATAACTTGCCAGATTATATTAGAAAAACGAATGTTCAAATTTTTGATTTTTCTAGATGTATGGGACAATGTGGGGCACGGTGAATGGAGACCATTGATTTTTGGGGTACCCATTTACCGTGCCTTTATGTTTCAATTAAAAAGTACGAGTAATCGTACTTTCTTGTTGAACTTACTTTGGTAATGCAAAATACATACCTGATATGTGAATTTAATTGCTTCTTGGTGGAATAAAAACGTTACTACATTTAGTTTATCGCTTAAATTACCTTAGCGCAGTTTTCGTTTTTTCACTATGAATGCAGTGAACGAGCAGAAACCCGCTAATGCAAAATACATACCTGATATGTGAATTTAATTGCTTCTTGGTGGAATAAAAACGTTACTACATTTAGTTTATCGCTTAAATTACCTTAGCGCAGTTTTCGTTTTTTCACTATGAATGCAGTGAACGAGCAGAAACCCGCTTCATGTAAACACACTTTAGTGTCAAAATGATACTTTTAAATGTTTCTAATGAGCATTTTGACATGGTAACAATACATTAGTGTTGTATTGGTAAAATTGAAGGGAAATTGTCATATCATTCAAACATAATATGGAAATAATGAAAAAATATTCGAAGGCACACGGTGAATGGCGCCTTGACGGTATAAAACTTTTCATTTGTTGGATGCAGTGTTGGTAAACTCACACTCAAAGCACACTCATGAACCGCTCCTGGGTGAGTAAAATCGCGCGCGATTCTGAATCATTTTCTCACGCGCGAGATTTTCATGCAAAATCTCGCTCTCACGAGTCAAGCACCGAAATCTCATTCGCTTGTAAAACGAATCCAAATCAATTTGAAAGGCATTCATTGTTGTTGTATGCTAGATTTGTTGTTGTTCTATCATACAATCCTAAAAACTTTGATGTAAATAATAAGAAAACCAAGAAATATAGCAATGAGTAAAAGCACGAGTCAACTCATGCATGATTTTTTCGGCGGTGAGTTTGGCGAGCCAAGAATCACGCGTGAAACAACTCAACCATAAGATTTGAGAATTTGAGTTTTTAGCAACACTGGTTGGATGCAGAGCCGTAGCGTGCGGTTGGCCAGGTTGGCCCCCGCCAAGGGCGCCAGCATCAGAGGGGCGCCGAAAAGGCCTAAGGCTAGAGGAAAACAGGATGATGCTATTGTCTTCTTGAATGTTATCAAGGTTTCACTGTTTTCAGTATCTAAGCTTGGTAGTGTGTTCTTGAGTTTTCCGTATTCTCAAATTTCTTGAGTTTATTCTAATTTATTTTGAACATTTACCGAAAAGTGCACAGGCCGCGTGCACGTCGTCGTCGTCGTCGTCTATTTGACTGTGCTCATCTTCGTGATTTTGGAGGCAAAGTGAAGAGGTCATTTTTTTTCATTTGGGCCTGCCGCGTCGTCGTCGTCGCAGATTTGGCTGTGCTCATCTTCGTACGGGGCGGTTTAGTGTGATTTTTGAGGCAAAGTGAAAAAGCCGCTTTTTTTATTTATTAGTCGTACCCATGCGTAGTTGTAGCGGTTCAGTGTGATTTCGGAGAAGAGGCCAGTTAGTGGAAGATGCTGTAGCACATACGCACTGGACACTTCGAAGGATGTTTATTGGTGAGCTCTTTCCATTTTATCATAATAATAATTAATGCTAAAGGATTTATACAATTCTGCTCTGGTTTTTGTGTATTTATCTAACAAATATTGAAAAGTTCGTCACGTCATGTGTCGGCGTTAGTACCCAATGCACATTTAGTTGATAATAAATATGTTTCTTTCATTTTTTGCATTTACACAAAAATTTGAATGGTTTGTCATCTTCGGTGTCGACATTTGTAATATTTTAGTCAAAATGAATAAATGTTTTGACTCAATAGTAAAGGTTGCATGAGAGTCCGTCTTGGTTCGTCGTTGCATCGCGTCGTCGTCCTGTGTGCATACTCATCTTCGTACGAGGCGGTTTAGTGTGTTTTTGGAGGCAAAGGAAGTGCCGCTTTTTTCATTCGGATCGGGCGCGTTGTCGTCGACAATTTGAATGTGCACATCGTCGTACCCGTGTGTTGTTGTAGCAGTTCAGTGTAATTTCGAGGCCAGTTAGTGGAAGATACTGCAGCTCTGGTTTTTGTGTATTTATCTAACAAATATTGAAAAGTACGTCACATCATGTGTCGGCGCTAGCTCCAAATGCACATTTAGTTGATAATAAATAATTTCCTTTCATTTTTTGCATGAACACAAAAATTTGAATGGTTCGTCATCTTCGGTGTCGACATTTGTAATATTTTAGTCCAAATGAATAAATGTTTTGACTCAAATAAAGGTAGCATTAATTTCTGGAAAAAGAGAGGGTCGGTAAAAGATAGACGGCGAACCATGCGGTAAGATCTTTCTGATTTATTTATTACTTGTTATTTTGTTAATACTTGTGAATTGATCGCGTTCAGCATTGTCTCGCGCGGAAACGCAAACTACAGAAGCGTCGGTGTTTAGCATTGTGTTCTCCTTAGTTGCGAATGAATAACTTATGTAGGGTGAGTTTTGAGGCACAAAAGATCGCGTTCGTCGTCCAAGGTTTAGAAGGGTATTTCTTCGCGAGCGCATTATTAATCGCGAATCAAAACATTACACTCGTCAACCACGACAAAATCCTCAACACATCTCCATTTCCCCTGTCCAAACTCCTAGTGATTTCTCGTAGTAACGCAGAGAATTCCTCGGTTATTGGCCTAAGCGAGAATCACGTCATCACTTCCTTCCCTATCCTCAATTGACCTGCATTCGGACGCGGCCGGCGCTGGTATTGCTTATTGAAAAGTATTGGGATTCCAGCATTTACACAATGAAGAGAAAGCTAATCCCAAGCATTATCTGTTGGTTCTTTGTGTAAATGCAGTTGTCCTTGCAATAACAGAGGAGCAACCGCGGGCGGTCAATCATGCTCATGCTCATGCTCATTTATTTTGAACATTTACCATAAAGTTACCTGAGAATGTGTCCAATATTTTATTTATTATAACTAGCTTAACTTTTTCAGTAAAGCAAAATCATTATGCTTTCAAAATTACAGTGATTTTTGTTTCAAAAAAATCCTGAATATTCTCACCGAAGAATGTCTTGAGGTTATTTTCGAAGATATTCTTCCCATTCATTGATTTTTTCTTTTATTCCTTAAGAAATTCAGGAAGTTATTTTGGAAATAATTCAGAAATTAGTGAAAGGATTCGTCCTGATATTTCTCCAAGGATTTGATTAGACAATTTTCCATAGTTTCCTTAAGAAATTTCGGTAGATATTCTTTCAGGGAAAAATTTGTGAATTTTCTTCAAGGATACCTTCAGACATTCATCTACAGATTCCTTCGAAAATTCTATTTCTCAATACTATTTCACAGTTTTTGTCCAGGAGTCCTTCTGGAAAATCTTCTGTGGATTTCTTCAGAAATTTTCCAGAATTTCCTCCAGTAATTTTTATAAAGATTCCTGCAAAAATATCTATAAGGATTACTTAGAAACTCTGTAGTAAATTTCACCAGTAATTTCACCATGAATTCCTATAAAAAATTCAGCAGAGATTCAGAAATCCCCTCTAAGAATACTTCCAAACATTCTCTCATGTATTTTTTTTTAGAAAATCGTATATAGATTTCTTCAGAAATTTTACCAGTTTCCTTCAGAAAGACTGATCCCTTTGAATAGAAGAAATCTCTCATATCGCTTTGAAAATCTTCCATTGATTCCTTTCGAAATTCTTCCATGTTCAATAAAGATTGATCCATAAATTTCTGCTAGAATTCCCTAGAAAACCCTGCATGTATTACCTCATAAATTTCTTGAGTAAATTTGGAATTTCTTCAGAAATTTTTTTAGGTGTTCTGATGGAAAATCTGCCATTGATTTTATACAAAATTTCTCCAAATGATTCTTTTGAA
The DNA here is from genome assembly GCF_035046485.1 of Aedes albopictus. Classification (NCBI taxonomy): domain Eukaryota; kingdom Metazoa; phylum Arthropoda; class Insecta; order Diptera; family Culicidae; genus Aedes; species Aedes albopictus. The sequence goes on from NC_085138.1 coordinate 21,598,452, forward strand.
AGCCTTCCATGAATTTCTTCAGAAATGTCCATAAATTTCATCATAAAACATTTAAGGTATTTTTATTATGAAACTGCCATGAGATTTCTTAAGTAACTTTTGCAGGGATTCATTCAGAAACTCTTCCAAGTATTCTTTCAGGAATTCTTTCAGTGGTTCTCTACAATTTTTTACAAGAATTTCTTCAGGCATTTCTTTATGAACTATTCCAGGAATTCCTGCAAGAATTACTCCATGAATTCAATTTGAAATTTTTGCTGAAATGTCTCCCGGGTTCTAATATACAGCGGATATTCCTGCAGGAATTCCTCCAGAGATTCCAACAGAAACTCATGTAGAATTTTTTTTCAGGAACTTCTCTTGGTATTTATCCAGGATTACAGATCTGCTGGGAAATATTTTGATCAAATTTCAGAAGTAAGCTTTGGTAAAGTTATTTGAAAATTATGGTAAAACCAATTGAACTAATCGCCCAAAATTGATAAAATGCATAGTTTGAGGATTCCTGAAAACCACTGCAACTCAAGTATTTTCGAAAACAAAATTGAGTTGAAAAAAAAATCCAGAAAAGAAAAAAAATAGTGAAGATTCTTGAGCAAATTCATGCATCATTCCTGGACAATAACTACAAACTTTTGCAAATCAACAGTGTCCAATTGTCATGGGCGCAAATCTGGATGCTTGCCAAGGGCGCCGTGGGACCACGCTACGGCTCTGGTTGGATGTAGTTTATTTGTCTGAGACTGCTGCGAGAAATTTCCCCAGAAATCCTGAGATATTTCCTCCCAAAATTCTGAGGGAATATTTCTTAGGATTCTGGGGGAATCCACACAGGGTTCTAGTGGTATCCTCTTCAGGATTCTGCGTTAGATCCTTTTAAAATTCTTGGGGAATATCACCAAGTAATCTGCAGGTACTCCTCCTAAGATGCTCTGAAAATTCGTGGGGTAATCCCAGTCAGAATTCTGAAGAAATTTCTTTCAGGATTCTGGAGAATTTGTCTAATGATTCTGGAGAAATCCTTCGGATTCTGGGGCTATATTTTTCAAGATTCTAGGCATGATTTTAGTGCACTTTCTTTCAGAATTTTTGATTATTGAATAATTTCTCACGAGATTCTGGACAGAATTCTCTAGGGAAAATTGGATTTTGGAGAATTTCTCGCATACTATAGAATTCTGTTTTCTGTATTTTGGAGCAGTTGCTCCCAGAAACCCCTTTCAGGATTCTAGGAGAGTTCCTCTTAGTAATCAGGAAATCACTGACAAGATTATGAAAAAATTCTCTTGAGATTCTGGTGTAATAATTTAAAGTATTCTAAAGGAATCACTCTAAGAGACTTGCTTTCTTTTCTAGATAATGTCACTCAGGATTCTGGTGTAATCATTTTTAGCATTTTGAAGAAATCTCTCATAATTCTAGAGAAACTCCTTTCAGAATTCTGGAGTCTGTTTAAAGATTCTGGGGATATTTCTCTCAGCAGTCTTCGGGAATTTATCTCAGTATTATATGGGAATACTTCTCAGAGTTCTGGGAAATCTCAGAATCTCATGATTTTCCTTTCGATTAAAGATATATTAAATTCCTTTTTTTTAGAATGCACTTTCTTGACGTTATATCCATTTTCGAATCAGAATGCTCGATGTGCAATCTCAAATTTTGATATTGAATATATTTAGACAAATAAACTACAGTATCGGACAATAAAAATGCACCAAAGCCGTTTTCTCATACAAAATAGTCAACTTTAGATTGCCATATCTCAGTTATCTCTAAACCGATTGTTTTCATTTTTCTGTGACGAACTACAAAACATTTCAATTCTCAAAAACTATTGAAAAAGTTCGGTGATAACTATTGATACAAAAGTTACAGATAGGTTGAATTTTGACAATAAAAATGCACCAAGTCAAAAAGTTTTGTAGCACTATAAAGTGCCTTATTATTACTCTGTGGCGTTTCATTACGCCCAGGGCATACGTTAGAATTGATTTGGAGACGATTTTGAACCGAAAACTTTCCCACAAGAGGGCGGTTTGATCCGAGTTCAGGTTCTTTAGGTGGACAGAGATTTTGCTTTTTGCGGGGATTTTCACCACCACTAGTTGAACCACTAAGATCAGTATCGCGCGATCTTTTCTCAGTATTCGGCGTTTGCGGTGGAACCCGAGAGAGGGCATAAGCTGCTTCTGAATCCAATTTCTTATACCGCTTCCGAGCAGCGTCGCTTAATTTTGTTCTCTGCTGGTCGCCTTAAACCATAGGTTGCTTCCCTGCAGAACCATCAGTTTCAGTCCTAGCGACTGTCGTTGCACAAGAAGTGTTGGCTGTTGATGATAAGATGGTGACATTAATGCCATCCACGAAGTCGTCGTCGTCTTCGTAGCCGTCATCATCGCCGACCGGATTGTCCAAAATGGAAGAAGAGCAGGACGGTGCACCATCCACCGAACTACTATCCAAAACTTCTGCTTCGTCAATCTCCATAGATTGCTTCGCCTCTAGTTCGCTCATATTAGTAGCTGAAAACAAAAAGGTTGAAGTACAAACGTTGGGTTTTACTACCAATCGACAATTATGATGAATTCGGGGCATCGATAGCTTTGCACCCGATAGATAAACATTCATATCTGCAGAACAAATTTTGTTCCAAGTCATCGTTAATAAATTACGTTGACATCTATTATTGATTTGTTGATTGTATTTTCTACCACAACATTGAATGTAGATCACATGCAGGTATACGAAGAGAGATGTGTGTAACGAACGTATTATCGAGCGTATAACAGTTTGAACCTATTGTTTAGTTTAATCCAATATGCACTTTATCACTGGGAAGATTGAAAATTCACTATTTTCACTAAATAAACTGCAGAAACCCTACCTGCTTATGCACTTTTCGTTAAACTCAAACCTTAGTTTTACTATCAGTAGCCACTTGCGACTTTTAATCCAAGGTTTTCACCGAAAAAAATCGATTGTAAAACGCGAGACAAATCAAAACCGCTTTTAACTTGGCAGGGTTGCCAGATTTTCCGTATTCGAGTTCATTTTGGATTCCGCAGAACCTACGTGCAGAGGTCCGGCGCGCCCTTGATGTTTTCGAACGGAAGGTGTTGCGTATCATCTACGGCGGAGTTCAGATAGAAGACGGGACTTGGAGAAGGCGAATGAACCACGAGCTGCATCAGCTGAGAGCAGAGAGAACCAACCATCGTCCATACCGCGAAAATCGGGAGGCTACGGTGGGCGGGTCACGTCATCAGGATGTCGGATAGCAACCCGACTAAAATGGTTCTCGAGAGTCATGCGACCGGTACAAGAAGGCGTGGTGCGCACCAAGCTTGGTGGGTCGATTAAGGTGAATATATAACGAAGCCACACTTCGAATTTTCAAAAGCACAAATCTGAAGAACCGAGAATTGGTTTGCGCTGAAAAGTTGATCGATTGGTCATCACCAGCGTGTCACCAATCGATCAACTTTTCAGCGCAATCCGTCTTTTGGTTCCTCAGATTTGTGCTCTTGAAAATTTGAGGTGTGGCTTCGTTATATATACAGCTTAAGTGGAGGACGATCTACGAACCCTTCAAAGAATGCGGAACTGTAGACATACAGCCATGGACGGAGAGGAATGGAAACGACTATCATGTACAGCTGAGGTCACTCAGGCCTTAGTCTGACCGGTAAGGTAAGTTGTATGCTTCGCGGACGACATGGAAATTATCACCAGATCATTTGGAACGGTGACAGAATTGAATGACCCATGGCAAATATCCGTAGTTTCGCCAATGCTGGTAGGCAGAACCAAATACGACGGTTAGGTAGTAATGCAACGATAGACGGGGATATCATCGAGGTGGTGGGGTGGAGCAATTCGTTTACCTCGGATCCTTACTGCCGGCGGACAACAATGTGAGTCGTGAAATCTGAGAATCTGCCAACACTCGGAGTTTTCGTGCGACGCGTGCCAAGGGCAGCGCAGAGAGCCCGTTGGGCGTACCAGGATGAGCGTGACTTGGAGAGTATTGGGTGTGACCGAGGATCGAGAGCGGTAGCCACAAACCGAGTATTGTGGCGTACTATTGTTGATTATGTCTTATCTTAAATGTGATGCTGAGCAAATAAATGTAAATGAGCGATTCCAAGCAACAGCATCAAAATTAAGCAAATTTTTTAATTCATGATTTTCTATTGAACTGAAACTTTGCACAGTTTTTCAGTTCCATCTAAATCGCCATTTTTCGATATCAAATTTTAATTTTGAATCACGACTAACTTTTCAAAAGGGTGTATGTGAAAATGGTTCAAAAATATTCAAAAATCTGCACAGCCAAAATGGTTCGTTCGATTGCTATGAATTTTTCAGCAAAGTTAGATAACTAAATGGTGATTCCTAAGAAAATATACACTGTGAAAAAAAATCTTTTTTAACATTAAAAAATATCATTTTTGCCACAAAAACTCAAATATCTCAAAACCCTATCTTTTTACCAACGTAATTTTTTTAGCGAAGGCGGTCCATTATATTAGCAATCTACCATAAAAATTTGGTGATGGTAAACTAATAAACAAAAAAGTTATAACATTTCAAACATTTCACAATTTTCACATTTGGTAAATATTTTTTTCTGTGTAAATTATTTCGGTCAGAAATCGCAGTTTGATGCTGATTTTATTGTTAAGCAAAGTTAGATAACTAAATGGTGATTCCTAAGAAAATATACACTGTGAAAAAAAAATCTTTTTTAATCTTAAAAAATATCATTTTTGTCACAAAAACTCAAATATCTCAAAACCCTATCTTTTTACCAACGTAATTTTTTAGGGAAAACGGTCCATTGTATTAACAATCTACCATAAAAATTTGGTGATGATGAACTAATAAACAAAAAAGTTATGACAATTAAAACATTTCACAATTATCACATTTAGTAATATTTTTTTTAAGTGTAAATTATTTCGGCCGGAAATCTCAGTTTGATGCTGATTTTATTGTTAATGGTCGTGCGTGAGTAAAACAAGCTGTTTTTATTATGTATTATGTATATTATATGTACAGTAATGTTCCGATTTTATCACGCCCTCCGCGCATTAGTCGTTTAAGGTACACCGGAGCAAGTTGAAATGGGTGGGGCAAGATGAAACACGAAGTTTTGAAACAGATTTCAATACAATTTTGTAATTTATCTTTCGTTAAAAGATTGTTTGAATCAAAAACTATGCGTTACGGCGATCAAACTATTTATTATCATTAGAAAACATCATGTTAACCCGCTGTTTCATCTTGCCCCACCCGTTTCAACTTGCCCCGGTGTACCTTATTCATTAATTTGCTGTTACATTTGAGGACAAGTGTTTTCCCTCTTCTTCAAGATGAATGTTGAGAGCGTGTTTTGCAACGTTAAAAATATTGAAATGGGTATAGATGTTGAAGAATATTCCAAAACATTTTTGAAAAGGGGCGTGATTAAATTGTTTAAACAGATGTCGCTGATGGTGCGGTGGCATGACTCTCTGCACTTAGCACTTCTGGCAATTTCTCAGTTGTTGTCGTTTTCGAACTTCCTGCGCCCTGCTTTACCGATGATATACAGATGGCTCGTTTGTCAAAGTCTAGACGGCAGGACGTGCAAGTAAATTTGTATTCAATGTGGGCATTTGGGCATAACGAGTCTCTTTCAGTTTATCTATGGTGCTTTCGGTGAGATTTCGTAACTCTTTTGAACATTTTTTTTTCATCAAACGGTCTACAAGAGAGCGTTGAGTTGAAGACCTTTGAGAAAGCGACTGTTCATGTTGTTCGTTAGATTATAATAAACAAAATCACTTATTAGTTTTAACTGACTAGTTTGGTGTTGTTTGCTTGACTGAAGAAAAAAATTACTAATAATTAATTTAATATCCATAGCGAAGTATTTCTTTGCTTTTTCGTGAGCATTGTCATGGTATGTATACAGACACACAAACGTAACACTGACGAAATTTTCATTGACCACGCCTTTAACGATCATTTTGAATCTTGGTTGTGGCTTTCATAACCAGAAGAGCGCCCATCGTGCGTTTGACGTTTCACACCAGCGCCTTCTGATGACGATATTGCACAACGCAGTGTTTCGTGAAACATTTGTTAGTGTGAACTGGGCGATGGATTTTCACGAAAATTGTTCTAGGCGTTTCGTCTGTTTGTCTATGGTATGTACCTCTCATGCATTTGTTGTTGTTGAAGTTACTCACATTCTTCCGATCATAAAGTCTGTTCTTTAAGAGGTAATTTTTTTTTTAGATAAACTAGACGTATACGCGTATATAAAACTTTTATTATACAGCTTTTCTCTTAAAAATAAGTTTAATTCCATTTTTCTTATAATCAACAGCTTTTCAACACTATCAAGGGATTTTTTCACCAGTCACGTACAATAAAAAGTATGACACTCTCAATGTTTTTGATCACAACACTGGATCGCGTCTAAGTTTCAAATAGATACTACAGCAATTATGAATAATCAAACAAAAATATCATGAAAACAATTTGTTTAATTCAGGCGGTAGCCTTTACAATAAAATCAACATCAAAATATAATTCTCGAAATAATTTACACAGAAAAAAATTTTTTTTTTGTTACTAAATGTAAAAATTATGAAATGTTTGAAATGTCATAACTTTTTTGTTTATCAGTTTACCATCACCAAAATTTTATGGTAGATAGCTGATATAATGGGCCATTTCCCCTAAAAAATTGACGTTGGTAAAAAGATAGGGTTTTGAGATATTTGAGTTTTTGTGACAAAGATCATATTTTTTTAAAGTAAAAAAATAAATTTTTTACAGTGTATATTTTCTAAGGAATCATCATTTAGTTATCTAACTTTGCTGAAAAATTCATAACAATCGAACAATCCGTTTTTGCTGTACAGCTTTTAGAATATTTTTGAACTATTTTCGCATACACCCTTTTGAAAAGTTAGTCGTGAGTGAATATGAAGGTTTAATATCGAAAAATGGCGATTTTGATGAAATTGAAAAACTGTGCAAAGTTTCAGATATTTTTGAAATGGTCGCTCAGGATCGACTGACATGACTCCGTGGAATTCCTCAAATGTATTGTTCGTGCAGTTGAAAATCGGAATTTTTGACACGCGAAAATCGATTTTTCTCCTAAACTGTGTGTCGGACGTACGTCGGGCACAGTGCGCTGGATAGAGGGCCAGGTCCGCTGCCCAGCGCACTATGTCCGACGTTAGATTTTACGTATGAATTTTGAGAAAATTCGATTGTCGGGTGTGGGGAAACTTCGGGTTTCAACCGCGACGACAATATTTATGGTGAAGGTGTCTGGTATTAAATCCCGGTACGATCAAGGATCTTTTCGTAATGGAAATATTCATGACTTCGCTAAAGTGTATTTTCTTGTCTGCCAACTCAAGATCATTGGAGAGAACTATCGAAGGAAATCACCAACCAATCAAATAAATCAAAACAAAATTCCCAAAGAGTTTCCTGAAGGAGTGCCAACAAAATTCAGAGGAAATTTCCAAAGGTGTTACCAAAAAAATACATGATAATTTCTCAAAATACTTTCCGAAGAAATAAAAAATCAAAACATAAAAAAAATAAGTTCTCAAATGAAATGCAGAATGGTTTTCCAAAGCAGTGCTGAATCAATTGCCAATAGAAATGCTGAAACTGTTTTCAAAGGCATTGTTGACAAATTGCAATAAAACTTCCTTTAAAAATTCAAAGGCTTTTTTCTTTTGAGCAAATCTACTGAAGCCAGTATTCTTTGAGATGGTCCAGAATGTGAGATATAGACCAAGCTCGTAGCTCATTACAACACTTAACCAATATAGTGAGTATTGAGCTTAATTGTTTTCTTGAAGAAAGTCGTCTCAGCAACTTTGCCGAAGCAGTATTCTTTTAAGTGGTCCAAAATGCGGGATAAATGAGGCTTAGACTAAACTGGAAGCTGCTAAGATCACTAGCGGCGCCACATAGTGGGCAAATTTCAAACTGAATTATTTTGCACACGAAAGCTCTTATTCTTTTGAGCAATTTTGTCAGAGAGAGTATCGGAGTGGTTCAAAACGCGAAGTATATTACGCTTTGATCAAACTGGATTTCCTTTTTTGCAAAAACAGTCATCCCTCTAACCCAGGTAAACAATAAGCATTTAAATAAGCCGTATTTCAGCTTTAAAACTGCTTGCTAATTATCACAACAGTTCGACTGCTAAGTTGCCCTATATAAGCAATTGAAATGCCGTTCTAAATCTGACAGCCATTGTGTAGCATTTCAAATGCACGATGTTTTTTGGTTAACAAGCATCCCAACTGCTATGCTGCTTTATTGCCATAAAACTGCAAACAGGCAGAGATGGCTTGCTCCTCAGTGCGAAACGTGAGAAGAGAAAACATACACTCTACACACGACTTTCAACGAGAGCGAGGGTGAACTTCGAAACTTTTTTCACACACAAACCACCCGCTCACTCTCTGGCATCCATTGCGGCACCCTCAAAATGAGTGCTCAAACAAATGTTAGAACAAACATGTTTTTTTCAGTTTCTGCGTGCAAATTTTGTGCGCGCAGAAAATGTGCACACAAAAATTCGTGTTGAGAGCGCACTCAGTCGTGCTTCCAGTGCAATACTGTGTGTACCACAGGAGTATGAAAGTACTTGGTTGTCTAAGATATCACATAAATCACAGACAAAAAGATGTGACACTAAAGAAATTTCAATCTCATATATCTCATGATCCTGATTACTTAGCAAGTTGGTGTATTCGGCAAAGTTGTTTGGCTGATCAAGGACTAACCGATAATAAGATTTAAGATTCAAAATTCCACCGATAGGCGGTGCTAGTGAGCTAACAAATTTTGTTTTTCATAAATATCAGGAAAATTTGCAAAAAAATGCAACTAGCGCCGCCTAGCTGCAGAAACTTGAACCAAACGGTAATTATTCTGAAAACCCTTGATCTTCCAAACAATATTGCCGAAGACACCATCTTTCTACAAAATGAGGATGCTGAGATATGTGAAATTTAAAATTTGTTTGCTCTCTAGCGCCGCCTAGCGGCGGAATTTTGATTCTAAAGTCTTATTATCGGTTAGTCCTTGACCAGCCAAACAACTTTGCCGAAGACACCAACTCTCTAAGTAATCATGGTCATGAGATATATGAGATTGAAATTTCGCTAGTGTCACATCTACTTGTCTGTGATTTATGTGAAATCTTAGACAAGCAGATGCAACACTGACAAAATTTCCATCCCATATATCTCAGGAACCTGATTACTTAGAGAGTTGGTTTCTTCGGCAAAGTTGTTCAGCTGGTCAAGGGCTTTCAGAATTTGGGCCGTGTGATTCGTGATTTCTCCGCTAGGCGGCGCTAGATAGCGTACAAATTTTACATTTCACATATCTCAGCATTCTGATTCTTTAGAGAGATGGTGTCTTCGGCAAAATTGTTTGGTAGATCAAGGGCTTTCAGAATAATTATCGTTTGGTTCGAGTTTCTGCAGCTAGGCGGCGCTAGTTGCAATTTTTTGCAAATTTTCCTGATATATATGAAAAACAAAATTTGTTTGCTCACTAGCACCACCTGTTGGTGGAATTTGGAACCAAAATATTCATCAACTGTAAGTCCTTGACCAGCTTAAGGACATATGGGAGAGAATCCATGTCATGGCAGCGAAAATGGCTGCCCCACATATACCAACGCATTTGATAATGTTCCACAAAAATTAGCAAAATAATCCCACTTACCTTTTATTTATCATTGCTCCGTCGCTAACAGACCACTCAGAACACTTTAAATTTTCTATTTTAATCTATTTCCTGCCTGAAATAGGCCAAAATCTTCCGATTCGTGCTTTTTTTTATACCGTCCACGAAACCATCCGCAACTGTTTACGTTTTGCCTCCCAGCATCCACCGACAAATTTTACTATAAAATTCTATTTCCACTTCACTGAACTTTACCACCATGATTTACTTCCCATCTTTCAACAATTATCTCGTCGCACTAGTAGGTATTTCACGAAAATTACCTTAAATTTTCGAAAACGGTGCTATTAAATCACTCCCGAGCGCAAAATACCGCGTTTTTTATTTTTCTAATTTTCTATCAGCTGCGCTGTTTACGGCGCATCTGTGGTGTTTTGTTTATGCTGTGCAGTGATGTCAGCGTCGTCTGTTGAAGCGCATCCTCGGTCGGAGTAAAAATGCCTCGTCTCTCAAAAAGAAATGTTGGTATAAATTTCACGCAAATGCGCCAAAAGTTTGAGACGAAATCATGTCGATCTTCTGGCGTGGACTTTTGAAAATTCGTAGAGTGGTTGGTTTTGTTCAGATAAGTGTGAAAAGCTTTCGGAGAAGTGGGTAAATCTTCAGCACAATCACGTTACGAATCCGATGAATTCTTGCGGTTCAGCCAAGTTTCATATTCAAATGATAAGGCATTAAATAAATTGCAGACAAATGGATCAGTGCTTATGACAGAAATATTGACTACTAATCGTTTGTTTGGAACAGTTTCTTCTACTTTTATGATGATAGAAATTGCTAAATTGCTTGATTGGTTAATTGGGAACTTAGGGGATTTACTGAACAGGTAAAGTAACTGCGGGAGCCATGAATACCTACCTGTTTTTTTAAATGTTTCATGGAATTGCGAATGAAATAATCGAAGATTGCCTTGATGATAGCGATGTTTAATCACAATAAACTTTAATAAGCGGTTAAGTGAATCCCCCTACCACGGGGGTGAATCTTCGTCACGAAAAGCACTGCCAGTTTGATAGCTCAACACTAGCGAACCTGGTGGTGGAAGTCAAGCTTTTGCCTGCAGCGAGCATAGGGAGGCGGCGTAGCACGCTTTGATGATTTTTTATTTTCCCATGGAAATGCATTCCAATCTAGTTTTCCAAGTGACAATTTCACTTCTTCTACCTCGAAACTTCACATTTGTTCGAAGATACACATCTGTTCTGTGCCCCTACTGTTAAGCTGTCCCCGCAATCTTCATATTTTATATTTTGGCCTTCAACTCAGTGTAGACCGTTTAAGCACTTATACAAACGTGGAAGACCTTCTCTATCTTGTAGGGATTGGTAAAAAGTCCACACATTCTCTATACATCCTATGAAAAAGAAACCCGACATCTAAAGAATAAATTATTGGCCTAGTAAATAATGAAAAAATCAACTTATTCTTTCCATACAAGGATCCTTAATACTGTTCATCTTTCAATATTGGTAGCTGTAGATAAAGAATGCAAATTTACTATAGGTTCCTTTATTTTGCCTTATGAAGATAATAATTGAATATAATTATATTTTTGCGTGCAAGTAATAATCGACATACTGGCAACCATGCACAATATTAAATGCTTCACCAATACCGCTACAAAGGCAGTATGAAGTGTGCTTACCAATACACATGAACAGAAATTTGTGGATTCCAAGGAGTTTCACCTTAAGACGTCTGCTTGCCTCTGATATCACAGGATTTGATACCCCTTAGCGGGTTTTGGACTCACTGGCATGCTTTCGGTTCACCAAATGCTCAAGCAACATTGACCCCTTTGAACACACTGCGTGTGCACTGAGTTCTGTTTTTTCTGCGTGCGCGCAGAAATTGCGCACTGGGATTATGCCTTGCGGGCTCTCATTGCTCTCACGCAGCACTCTAATAACCCGCACTAAAACTCTGCGTGAGAGAAATTATGTACATTTCATTGTGCGTTTTTTCTCTTTCTCTTTTGTAAGGTAAATGAAACTGAGAAGTTCAGTGAAAGATGAGCGTAAATGGGCGCAATTTCTGCGTGACATGCCATCCCTGCAAACAGGGTGATGCTAAAACTGCTACACATTTCAATTTTTCTATCTATGTGCCGAGGCTGAAGGACACATTATTATTCAGATGCCCTATCATTTATGGGTTGCAGCGAAGCAGATCATTGAAAGAACAGAGTTTTTTCAAATAATTTCCATGATTGGTTTCTTATGCCATCGTATCTAATGTGGTAGATTCAACCATCAACATCCGAGCCGTTGTCCGAGGCACAACGAAATAACAAGCCTCAAATGGATCAAAAAATCAATGCACATTATCTGATCATGTATAGCTTATCCTGTAGCGCACCATCATCAAGGATCAAGAGACAGAATACCAATTTCAGCGGGATCAACAAAAAAAACAACTTCAAAAGTTGCAGAGTGGAGAGTGAGAGAAAATGAAAAAAAAAGAAAGTGAGGAACATGAAGCGACGGAAATGAGCATAGGTAAATATTTTGGTTTTTATTTTCGTCAATTCGGGGGGATATTAAGAATAAGAATGTAATCAGCCGTATATTGGGCTAAACCTTGCATTTAATTAGCACTAATGGCGCATACACAGCAGATTAGCATTTAATGACCTGCAGTAAAGGGACATATAGTGCTGAATAAATGCAATTTTTACCTGGGAAGTGATCCACATCGTGAGATATGCGACGCCCTGAATCTGAGCTCATTACAGCACTAGGGCCACGTAGTGAATAAATATTGAACTAAATAACTTTCTACAAGAAAACTATTATTCTTCCGAGCAACTTTGTCGAAGTTCGGTTTCCTCTGAGTGGTACAGAATGCGAAATTTACAACGTTCAGGTCAAACTGATAGACCCTAAGAACAATAGTAAGTATCACGTAGTGAGTGATACTATAATTAATTGTTTTTTAGATGAAACCTATTATTTTTTTGAGCCTTTTTGCCGAAGACAGTATCCTTCAAAGCGGTCCAGAAGGCGATATACACACTTAGATTTGATTACCGAAGTCGGTAAAATTTTACTGGGTTTTTGAACAGCAGAGTTAAGTCGGTAAACGATTGTGAATACCGAAATGTCGGTAACACATAAAATTTTGATCTGTCAAGCAAATACTGATTTAGTCAGTAATATCTGAGATACATGTTACTGTATTTTTCGGTAATCTCAAAATTAATTTAGTTGGTCTTGCTGAGTTTTTCAGTTCCGAAAAATATTTTGTTCCCTCCCGGTCTGTCCCATTTTCGATGCATTTTGTTTCCATCCTAGGTGCTTCCGATTCATGTGCCCATGCCAACCGCTTTTGGAAGGATTGGAAACCCGCGATGAATCTCCGGCAGAACCGGAACGATCTCAGGGCAAAGCTCGATGCGCGGGATTATCCAGAGATGCGGAAAAATATTTACACTCTGCTGTGCTGTAACAATTGCACTAACAAAGGCTCTGAAGGATTGTCCAGCGCATAAGGCCATTACAGTTCTCTGGTGCAGAATATTTCCGAATACTTACCAAACAAGCGGCAAGGGCACAGGAATCGGTGTTGAAATTTTCATGAGCTTGAAATTGTAAAAGCATGATGAGAGCAGTTTTACGGATCTGATGATCGAATCTTTTTTGTTCTATTTTTGACAGCTACGGATTAATGTTTACATTTTAATTTAACGAAAGCTCAGTAAAAATGAACCGATTCTGAAAAGTCAGTAAAATATACCGCATTTAGTTCACCACTGGACTGCGAACTGCGACTTCTATAGTGCGAAAACGTAAATAAAAGTGCGCTATTGCATCAAATCAGGTTGATGTCTTCGGCGCACTAAATCTTCAATCTATGGTGAACAAGTGCTCTGAAGACACCGTGTTGATTTGATGCAATCGCGCACTTTTATTAGCGTTTTCGCACTCGTGAAAACTAGTGCGATAGTCCAGTGGTGAACTAAATGCGCTATATTTTTACTGATTTTTGATTGAACTCAGTAAATCCTCAACTTTGCTGAACCCTCGGCACAAACTATAACCGTGTTCAGTAAAATGTCAAAAAATATTACTGAACATCAGTAACGTTGTACGTAAATGCTGAAAACTCCGTAACTTTTGTATTTTACGGTTCAAAAACCGTAAAATAAATTACCGAACAGAGAAATCGAAATTGAGTGTGTTCGTCTGTTTGCCACTATAACTCAGTCAATTTTGAACCAATTGACTTGAAATGTTGTACACGAGTAGATACTATACCGTTCTCACTACATTCCAAAAATTGTGTCAATTGGTTCAAATTTGACTGAGTTATAGCGGGAAACAGACGAAAATAGAAGCCACCGCCCAAGTAGCGCGATTCCCTATACTGAGTTTAAACGAAAAAAAACACGTGTTATAGTATGTAAATCTCGAACTAAATTGAGTTCAATGTGAAAATTTTCAGTCTTATGAGCAACTTTGCCAAAAACTGTATTTTTCTAAGTAGTCCACATCATGAGATATACGACAATTAGACCAAACTGCAAGCATTTAGAAGACAGTACTCTCCTAAGAGGTTCAGAACACTAGCGCCACGCAGTGAGTAAATCCAGCTAGTTTCCATGTGAAAGCTTTCAGTCTTCTGAGTCACTTTACCGAAGATAGCATCCACCTAGGTGATCCAGCACATTTAGACTAAGCTAGAAGCTTCTAAAAAATGTTCTTTATGTGAAAGCCTTTAATCTTATGAATGAACAACTTTGCCGAAGGGCAGCAGCGTCCATTTATTACGTAACGCCAAAATCGAGATTTTTCGACCACCCCTACCTCTCCCCCCCCCCCCCCCCTCCGTAACGCTTTTTTGTATGAAAACCCGATTTTTTTTTGTATGGGGAGTAACGCTCGGCCGTACGAATGCAAATTTTTCATTTTATGTATTTTTTATTTGCGTAAACATGATTTGGAGGAGCATATGAAAAAGGGGTTCCTCAAAAATGGCCTTTTTTTATTTTTAAGAATTGCGCTTAAGGCCGCACGGGACGACGTGTAATTTTTCCTATCTTCCCTCTCTTTCTAACAATTTGCCTCGCGATTTTGAAGAAGCAAATATCAATTTCCACTGCACTGACGTAGTTGAAACTTTAGTCGATTGTGTACCACAAGTGAGCAAATGAACGATCAAATTTCTAGTCAATAATATGAAGTAGAAGTTGAGATTTGCATCTTACTAGCAACAGAGCAATGGCGGACGATTCAACCACCGTCCCGTCCGGCCTTAAACGCAGTGAAAACTTTTCTTGAAATAAATAATTTACCTATATCATGAGGATTCTGGAGCTTATTATATTTGCACAAAAAAGTTAACAATTTTCGAACATTATCGAATTTTTTTCGCAATTTTAATTTTTCAAGGATTTATACAGTACTCCAAAAATAAAATTACTTAAAAGTTGTATTAAACTATTTTTGAGGCTATTGTAAACATTTTAAACTACTTTACGATACACTCCTTATATACGACGTTTAGACTGAACTTGAAGCTCCTAAGAATACTAGCGCCACGTAGTGAGTGGTTCTCGAACTAAATTGGTTTCTATGTGAAAGCTCTTAGTCTTCTGCGTAACTTTGCCGAAGACTATCTTGGGCATAGAGTATCCTCGATACAACACATGTATGTACTTACATATGCCAAGTGGTCGTTGGCAAAGGAAGCTTTCAGTTAATAACTGAGTAAGTGCTCATAGGACACAATTCTGAGAAGCAGGCTTTGTCACAGTGGGGACGCTACGACTAGAAAAAGAAAGAGTAATTAATCCACCTAGCAGTGATGGCGCCATTCTCGTGCCTTCGAAAACCCATTTCAACAAAACTGAAGTGACATGTTGATGAATATCGCACTTTCATACGTTTAACAGATTTCCATTTCATGGCACCAGAAATCATATCGTTTTTCTGGCTCTTGATATTTGAGCCTTAAACTCTTGAAAAAAGCCGCAATCTTGAATTTTGAGCTGCCATTTTGGATTTAAGTCCGGCATTTTGGAAATCGTGGTCGTTGTTTTTGGACTCCAGACTTCTTCCCCATACCAGATGTGCCCATATTGAATGGTTTTAGAGCCCAAAACTCAATTAAACAGCCGTAATCATAAATTTTGAGACGCCATCTTGAGTATTCTGGTCGCCATTTTTGAATTTCGGTTGTCTTCCCCATACCAAATATACCCATATTGAATGGTTTTAGAGCCTAATTCTTCATTAAACAGCCGCCATCTTGAATTTTGAGCCACCATCTTAAATTTTGAAACACCATCTTAGATATTTTGGTCGCCATCTTAAACACTTTATTAAACAGTCACCATCTTGAATTTTGAGCTATCATTGGATTTTGGCCGCCATCTTGGTTATTCTGGTCATCATTTTTGGAGTCTTGACATCTTCCCTTGCTTCTTCCCCATACCATACCCATATACCCATTTTGCATGGTTTAAGTCCTAAACCTCCATTAAACAGTCACCATCTTAAATTTTGAGACGCTATCTTGGATATTTTATTCGTCATTTTTGGACTCCAGCCATCTTCCCCATACCAAATATACCTATATTGTCCATTAAACAGCCGCTATCTTGAATTTGGAGCCGCCATCTTGGAAATTCTGGACGCCATTTTTGGAGTCCAGACTTCTTCTTAATACCAAATATACTCATATTGCATGGTTTTAGAGCCTAAAACTCTATTAAACAGCCGAAATCTTGAATTTGGAGCCGCCATCTTGAACTTTTGGCCAACATCGTAGAATTTCAGGTCTCCAGTGTTGATTTCCACACAAAATTCGTCAACCATGCTAAAGGTAACAAAAATCGCTGCAGTTTGATGTGTTGCATGATGGCAAATATACTATATTAACAATATGGGTCACTTCGCATTTTCACATACAACGACATGAGACACCGTTGGCGAATGATTACAGCACCATCTGTTGTCAGAAAAAGTCAATAATTGTATTTCGATCAATTTTAGTTTACCGTGCAATGCGACATTTCACGAAAAAGATGTTAGGGGTGTCGATGTTTTTTGTTCCCTAATAATCGATAAACTAAATAATACCTATTTCATTAGATGACATCTACGAATAAGTACATCTAAAAAGATTTTGAATGGTCCCTCAATGTAACGTCACCGAAATCGTTTAGCATCAAGATTTAAATTTTTCACCCTGAAAATTTACTTTTACCTATTTGGCCTTTGTAGTTGCTACTTTCCTTTGACAATGGCTTTTAATATCATCATTCTTGATGCCCACGCTGACATACATCGGTTTGAATAGCTTACGAAACATCCGGTAGATCACGAACCAGAGACATAGCAAGAAATCCTCAATTTAATCGTATAATTTGTTCTAGACATATCTGGAAGAGAATTTACTTTTTTTGTACAGAATTGTCTCGTTTGTATTTTTATGGAGCAGAACTCGGTAAAAAGTGAGAAATGTTCACTATACCTATGCTGCGTCTTGACGGAGTCTTACTTTTGTCAGGGTTTCTATACCCTATTGTTGTTGTTGATTTAAACGCTGTACTATTTCTAGTCATATTACACCCCAGTCAACACACGATCGCATATGATGTTGAATGGGATGCAAAAATGGAGGCGATATACGCATACTTTACACGTGGTTAAAAGGAAGCATGTACGCATATAGCCTCCACTTTAGCATCCTATTCAACATCATATACGACTTTGTGTTAGTTGGGACATGACTTCACCGAGAGATCATTCAACCATTGATCATATTTCTCGGAAGAATACAAGGGGAAAATCGAACATTGAAGTTAGACTCCATGAAAGATACTAAACACGTGAAATGGTATTTGTATGTTGTAATTTGGATCGGATGTATGGTTTTCTGACTTGTAGAGCTGGAAAACGCGATAAATGGTTTACATAACTTTTACGGCGATGCTTGCACTCAAAGTGTTTGATAAAAATAAGAATAAAAAATTGCCTAGAGAAGTATTAAAGGAAATCCTGAGGCATTTATCGATCTGTCCTAAAGACACAAGCGAAACGTCAAATCAGCTGATCCCTACCAGAAAGTGAGCCACAAGAAGGGAAAAAGAACTAAAACATGGATAATTAGCATGTGCAGTTGTGCACCATTTTGTGCTGTTTACCTTAATACTTCGGAAAATTCGAAAACGGGGGACACAGTGATCGTCAAATTTCTTGTAACAGAGAGCAAGACAGCATCGAAGGGTGCACTGCACAGGCTAATGGACCGTCTGTGTTTTAATATGTTTGGAAGGTTTATGAGGCAAAAATGAGGAATAAAGAGTTTTTAGAAATCTATTTTTCGTAAGTTTTAAACTGAGAGACAATATGCAAGACAAAGTTAACCGGAGATAGTTACTTTACCATAAATTCGGTAGCTTATACTAAGATACCTGACTTTTAGTCAAAACGACAATTTTCAAGGCTAAATGAGCAGAAAAAGTTGGTATATCACGCCAGAAAATTTTGAAGAAGAGAGAATAAAATTTATTCTATTTTAAGTAATTAAAAAAATCGATTATTGTGTAATCGTTTATTTAAGAATAAATGGACATCCCCACCATGCAATGACAGTTTGACAGAATAAACGTCATTCGGATAGCGCATGCATTTAGTGTGTAGTAGTACCTCTTCTGACGCTTGGTGGCGCCACATTCACTAAAAAGGAGTCGCCAAAAATTCGCAAGAGTGACTTATATTGTTAATATAGTATATTTGATGATGGGGCTTGGTTTAGTGTTATATACGGCCAGTTATACCGGTGCTGGTCCGGATCTTCGAAATGGTCATAACTCTGGAACGCCTTGACCAATCCGAACCATTTTCAATAGCAAACAATTCGGTAAAATTCCGGTTCGATTCGAGCTATAATCCGAAAAACTGAGTGAACTTTTTTTGCTCACAGACATACATACATACATACATAAATACACACATACAGACATCATCTCAATTCGTCGAACCTCAGTCAGTTGATTGGTATATGTGACTTGACCTTCCGAGCCGTCTATCGAAAACTCGTTTTTTGAGTGAGCATATGCCTTTCAGTACTTCGGTGTACGAGAAAGGCAAAAACTACCGCCCAATTCGTTTGCACCGATATCCAGGTATAAGCTTCGAACCAACAAACGATAGAAGCCACTAACGCCCACCAGCTGACCCTGAGCACTGTTTGTCTTCATCGTATAACTATGGGTTTGATCTTTTTACAACCATTTGACCTCACTTCGAAGCAAAGGATCCCATCGCATCGTCCCATTGATGGGGAAAACCCAGTTTCACGCTTGCCACCATTCGAACACAACGGTATAGCACCTTTCCTCCCCATAAATAGGGAACCAAATAGGCACAGAGAAAGTGAAAGAAAAGCAGAAAAGCGAGTAGCTAAATTCAATCGGATCAAGTTGCCGCCAGGAGCTGGGAATTTCCCAACAGTAACCTTTTTTTCTGCGCCCGAATCTGCCTACGTGCGTATAGGAGGACGCACAGTACAGAGAAGGGGGGGGGGGGGGGTGAACGATTTTGGAATTTCCGGAATCATGCTCCTAACTTGTCCGCAAGGATATTGTTGCGGAATTCGGTGTCAGGCAAAACTCCTGAGATCCTGATTCGGTCGGAGGTATTTATAAATACCGATCATCAGAAGAGATGAAAAGAGGCTTATTGAGATTATGGGTTTGGTCTGCTGGTGCCAGTCAGTCTTGGGATCGGTAATAAAATATGCAAATAATGGGACACACAAATCTATCTATAGGTCCTCTTTACTCGTGTCGAGTGCCTTTGTGTGGCTGTATGTATCATCCGTTTAGAGCGTAAGTGGAATATTTTTTCGTATGGTGAAGCATAATAAGAGATAAAAAAAATCACAGATAACAAAGGAATACGGAGAGATTATTGAAAAACAGCTGTATGGAGTTCAAAGGAAAAGCGAAATTTCTTTTGGTTTTACTCTACATTCAGCCGTAGGTTATCTTTACCCGTGAAAAATCTTTCGAAATGCTTGCGAATTGCTTGCAGAAATAGTATATTGCACTAATTCTGTTTTGAAACTTTATGGTACCCATTAAATAAATTATGTATCCTGAAGCCAGAAATGGAAAACTTTGGATCATTCTCCCAAGATGTATAATAGTAATAATAGTAAAGCCACAGACAAACAGACGTCTTAGTCTACCCTCGTCCCATCGTTTCCATTTTTAACGGACTATTCAAATGTTCTACATATAATGTTCGCAAATATCTCGCTCATGGCGCTCCCATCGTTTCTGCACCTGTTTGACGTTTGCTCTCTACCGCCATCTACTCAGTGGATTTGCTAAACATAACATAATTAGCATTGGGCGATTATACTTTTTTATACTGACGATGGTTTTAATCGCACTTTGTTGCAAGTGATAGGGTCTTGTACCATTTGGGCAGGTGTACCTATTTTGGGCACTTGCCGCTATAACTAAGTCAATTTCAAATCGATTCAACAGTTTAGACTGACCAACAGGTTGTAAACTAAGGATGCGTATCGACAGTTTCTTCACAGACAAACAGACGTAACACTCTGATAATTCACATCGTACACCGATTTAACGGTCTTTTTTAAAATTTGATAATTGACCAACTGCCCAACCGTAGCGCTCGCATCGTTTTTGTTTGAGTTTGACGTTTGCTCACTACCGTCACCTAGTTGATGGTCGGCCAAACATAGGCCTTTTAGCATTGGGCGAATATGTTTCCGTGACTATGATTTGAATCGAAACATGTTCGAAGTGTTACGTCTGTTTGTCTGTGGTTTCTTGTTCACTTAGAAACTCATCATTATTGAAATGTTTTATATGCCAGCATCATTAGATGGCCCAGAGTGTAAACTGTGTATTCAATGCTGATATTTCTACTCTGGAGCATCGCTGATAGGTCATAGTTTAAGATGTTGTTTTAGCAGCAATGTTTACTAAACAATGAACAATGAATGTTTTACTAAACACCATTCGTCTTCTTCATAAATACTTGCACCAGCAGGGTGTCGACTCAATTTTGAAAATCAAATTCCCTGACTTTCCCTGACTTTCCCTGACTTTCCAATCACTTTCACTGAAAATTTCTGATCGTGTAAATCAAAGCTGAAGTGTGTGCTCATAAGATAAAATAAAATTCTCCGAATTTTCCTGGTTTTTCTAGGAGTAGAAAAATAAAAAATATAAAAAAAAAACAAGTAAACTGAACCAGATTTTTTCCAATAGATTTAAGGCATATTGGCAGTATTTCTTCAGAATCCTTCTATCTGATACTCTGTTAAATACCTGTGTTCCATCCCAGGAAGCAAAGGGCCAAGGGGTGACATTAACCTTCTTAGCATCGTCACCCCCATCGATTTCACGTATTTTGCTTGCTAAATAGCTGAGTGGTTGGTACGAGATGTCCCCCTCAATAGCTTTATCGTAATAACAATAACGCTGCACAGTAGGCCTGGCCGCTTTAATGCTTGTAATGCATTTCCGATGTACTGCAAACATTAATAATGACAAGAAAAATGGTAGAAGTAGTCGATTCTACCATTTTCCAGGATTCTTTCAATGAATGGCTGTGTATGTGTAGACTAGACTAGACTAGACTAGAATCCTTCTATCTGATACTCTGTGTTGGAAATAACTTTTGACACGTCCACCAAAAACTTCCTAATTTAGATGAAAATCCTTTCAGAAGACCAATAAACAATTCTTTTAAAAAAGCCAAAATTACAACTAGGATATTCGAACATCATTAGCATAACATCTTGATTTTGTTTTATTAGTTAGAACTGCTCTATGAGCTACTCCAGATATCTGCAATTTTGTCACAAATTTTGCATGTATGTGTATTTACATTTCATAATGAAAAAAATCTTAGAAATAAAATCCGCCGAGAACTCTACAAAAATCCTTCAGCGCGAGATTCATCCAAAAGTTCTGCAATATTATTTCTGATACGGATGTAAATAAGTACAGTAAATGTATTAGCAATATCTGAATGCAGTTTATAAACTTTCCTAATTTGTCAAAAAGACCTTCATGAATCGTGTAATTTTTCATGGCGAATTCTCGAAGAGGTCTGCCACAATGCTGACAAACTCACTTAGAACTCAATTAGATTTCATTCTCGAAAATTCTTCACACTTATTATGTAGAAATATGTCCCAAAAATACTCTTAAAAGTTCCATCAAGCGATTTCGAAAAGTCGTGTGGATTTTCTGATGCCTCCAAGCATTGATGGAAAATCTGTTGATCCTAAAGTAAGATTACAGGATGTCTAGCAGGTTATGTTTCGAAATTCTTCCAAAACTAGGAATCGCAACATGAATTTCACTTGAAGGACTTTTAGAAGATTGATAATCCTGTCTTCGTTACATAGTTATCATCTTGAAATAGCTGAAACTTTTCAAATGCTTTTCAGGAATGGATCAACCCGCATAAAAGAGAATGTCTTTTCTGTTTCATTGTGCTTTTTATCTTCTTAAGTCTCAATAAATTTGCAATTTTATTGGGATCTTTGGTAAACTCGTTATTTGATTCTTTCCATATTCTCATCGAAATTCTTGATGTTTTTTTTTACTGTAGACTTAGATCTTTGAAGGATTTCTTGCAGAACAGCAAGATTCTTTTTTTTTCAGAGTTTAACCCACATAAATATTTTCATCAAACAATTAAACCTGCATATAATACTATCTTGCAAGCATCATTGTTGATGATAGCGGATGTATGCTTGAGTTATCAACACAGGTATTTTGCCGTACTAATAAAAGCTTCAAAAGTTCATCCAAATTGTAAATTTACATAAATTTTCGTAGTGATCTGTTCGAGAACACGTCAGAAAACCATTATGAATCTTAGAAATCTAAAGAATAGTGTTTCAGTTATCAAATCATGTTACGAGTGATCTGTGAAAACAAATCATTTGAATCCTGTAAGGACTATGCCAGGAGAGCACTAGAGATGGCGTATGGATACAATAGTTTGTGAAAGACATGCAAAAGTCTGATAAGGATTTGGCAAGGAAAGTTTGCTAAATAATTTTAGAAAATTCCTCAAAAATACCGCCAAGAATTTTGCAGATACCTTGTAAAATATTCCTTATAAACTTCACATAAAACCATCAAGAAACTGAATCATATTTTCCACAAGGGCATTAATATACCAATACACCAAGGGTCGACGAAATTGCATTTTTTTTTTGCAAAAGAAGACAATTTTTCAAAAATCTGGGTAAAATATTATGGACTTTTTAGGGTAAGCTGTGAAGTAACTTGGGTATCCATTTATCTAATGCATAAAGCTTTGATTGCCTGTAGAAGTGCTTCACTAGTGAACACTAAGTTGAAGAGGCAGACCAAGCTCTCAGTAGAGCGTACATCCAGAATTAATTAGATGAAGTACTGCGCAATCATCATTTTCCCGAGATTATTACTAAAGAATATTAAAAATCATCATTCGTCTGTACAAAACATTTCTGGGCATCTCAAGACTGAACTAGCCTATAAATTTATTAGAAACCCATCAAATTCCATAACTGTAGGAATATGTATAACTCAAATACACCGTTTTATGATTATCAATAAAGAATTTCCCTGACCATCAACAAAATTCCCTGACTTTCCCTGATTTTCCAGGTCCAAAAATAAATTCCCTGACTTTCCAGGTTTTTCCAGGTAGTCGACACCCTGACCAGTTAGTGATATTCTGGTTTACATAATATGTTCCACATTTTCAAATAGCTTTAGATGTTACATTTCAATGCCAATCATTGATAATATTGAAATAAGAAAACAGATGAGAAATTTATTTTGAAGAATACGCTTTCGTTAAAACATAACAAAACACCTGAAGAACACAAACTTCTGTGAAGAGGGGACTACTGAGGGATTGAGTATAAACATTTGACCAATTTACTAATTATATGTATCAATCTAACACTTGTTTCCTAAGATCTATATTGTATTAGTAGAATTTATCATCTATAGAAACTGTTGGGATGCTTATGGCCCAAAATGAAATCCGTAATTTATTTATTTATTTTGTCAACCATTAGTACACTACATATATACATAATTATTACTATATTCAATTGTAACAATGGTTCAATGGTAGCGAAATTGAGAAAAAGCAATGCCGTTCAGTTTTTGATGTCTAGTGTCCAGTTAAAGTCGTATTTTCGTGAGTGATAATCTTTATAGCATGCCTTTATTTTCAACACACATTTTAAGTGCACTGAAAATATTCTACACGTTCGAGCCACATGCTTCAAACATGAATTTTCACCACTTGGGAAACATCTGGATTTAACGTATCATACCAGTCATAAATCTACTTTTCGAAATCATGTGTAAAACACGTTAGTTTGGCATCATAAATGTCAAATTTCTTAGAATATCAGTACCAGGCACCCAGCTGCGGGTCCCTGTTCACCAAAAAATGAAGTATGCTAGGACATACTTGACGCGGGCGAGTTCGGTGATGTACATTACGTTATAGGCGAATCATTTCCATTATCGATACATAAACATACTATCAAACACGATAAAATCATGTGGAAAAGACAGTGGTTTAAAACCTCAACTATTCAACATCTGATTCAAAAGAATTACACGTTAATATGGCGTGCTGTTTTGAACGATACATTAACGTGTAAAAGAACATGGATGAGGCGTGTCGATTATTTTCAGTGTGAATTAGGAAATTGTAAATCAATTTTTACACGGTCTGACGATTTCTCAAAGAAGTATGTGAAGACGAATCCCTTTACACCCCATGAGTGCTTAACACCCCGTTTACGGTACATAATATCGAGGATCTATATAATCTAGGGTCGACTAAATCGAGGCATACCTGTACTGCCTATGATCGCATATCAGTCCCATATTTACTGGTGTTCCTATTCATATGGGACTGATATGCGATCATAGGCAGTGTATATCTCAGGTTTCTTGGCCTCTCAGGAGTCTAAGTGAATCTTTCTCAGGATTCTAAAGGAATGCTCCTTATGGTCTAGGAGAGTCCCTTTCAGGGTTCTAGCGCATCCTTCTCAGAATTCTAGGTCAGTCCATCTCTGGATTCCGAAAATTGTTTTTTTTTTTTTGAGAATCGTTCTTAGGATTCTAGATGAATTTCTCTTAAAAATGTGGAGGATCCCTCTCAGGGTTCTGAGGCAATCTCTTTCAGGATTCTAATGGGATGTCTTTCAATACTGCAGGAGAATTTCAGGATTCTGGAAGAATCCGCCAGAGAGTTCTGGAGATATCGGTCTAAGCATTATGGGAGAATCCCGACGAATAACTTCTCTCAGAATTCTGAGGCAATCCGTCACAGGATTCAGGAAGAATTCATCTCGGGAATCTGAGGAAACCCCTCAGGATTCTGGAAGAATTCCTATAAAAGACTCTGAGAGAATCCTCAGAGTAATCTCTCCCAGGATTCTAGGAAAATCCTTAATTGAATTCAGGGAGAATTCCTATTGGAAGAGCCCTTCTCTCTTTTCTAGAATAAGGTCTCTCAGGATGCTGGTGCGATAATTTGAGGAATCCTCACAGTTGTGGAAGACTCTCTTTAAAAATGATGAAGGAATTTTTTAGCAGTATTATATGCGAATACAGTTCTAGGGAATCTCTGGATTCTAAGGGAAATCATTCCTAGATTTTGGGGTATTTCCTACCAGAGTTCCCTACCAACGGTGAAATCCCTTTCAAGATTCTAACAAATTTCTGGATGAACTGAGTTGATTCCTTTAAGGATTCTGGAAGACCCTCACTTAGGATTCCACTCATAATTCTGAGGAACACTTTCTCAGCAACTCTTCTCAGACTTCTTGGAGAATCATACTCAGCATTCTCAAAATTGTTGCGAAATTTCTCGCACAATTCTGGGGGAATATTTCTTAGGATGCTGAGGGAATTCCACACAGAAGTTTAGTGGTATCCTTTTTAGGATTCTGCGTTAGATTCTTTAAGGATTCTGCGGGAATATCCCTAAGTATTTTGCCAGAAGAGTACCCCCCAAGATTCTCTGAAGATCTCGGCTTTCTGAGGTCAGGATTCTAGAGAAATTTTCTCTCATGATTCTGGGAAATTTTTCTCATGATTCTGGAAAAATCCTTGAGATTCTGGGGCTATATTTTTCAAGATTCTAGTGCACCTTCTTTCAGAATTATTGATGATTGAGAATCTCTCACGAGATTCTGGGCAGAATTCTCTAGAGAAATTTGGAATTTGGAGAATTCCTCGCATAGATTTTGTGATTCCTCTTAGGCTTAGGAAGACATCCTTCTCAGCATATTCCGAGAATCCCAGTAGAATTCTGTTTTCTGTATTCTGGAGCAGTTGCTCCCAGAAATCCCTTTCAGGATTCTGAAAGAGTCCCTCTTAATAATCAGGGAAAATCCCTGACAAGATTATGGGAAGATACTCTTGTGATTCTAGTGTAATAATTTAAAATATTCTAGGAATCACTCTCACAGTTCTGGGACAATCCCTTTCAGGAGTTTGGGGGAGTCCTTACAGAAATCTGCGTTAATGGTTCTGTTTTAAATACCTCTCAGAATTTCAGAAAATCCTTCTCAAGATGTTGGGGAAGTCCATTCTAGAAGTTTTCGTAATCCCTTCCAGGAAGAATCCTTATCAGATTTTCGGAAAAATCCTTCTTAGGTTTTTAGATATATTTCTCTTAAGAATCTGAAACAACCCCTCATATGTTCCCTCTCAGAATTCTGGGGGAATCACTCGTAGAATTCTGGGGAATACCTTTCAAAATTCTTACAGAATTATTCTCAGCATTCTAAAGGATTCTACCCAGGATTTTAGGGAAATTCTGGAAGATAACTTAAAAGTTTTCTGAAGGAATTCTTCTCAGGAATCTGGGGGAACCCTATCTCCCAGAATTCTGTGAGAGCATATCTCAGGCTTTTTTGGCAATCCCGCCCAGTATTTTAAGGGAACCTTTCTCAGGATTCTGGAGTAATCGTTCTTAGGGTTCTAACTACCCTTCTCAGGATTCTGGGTAATTTCTTCTAAGTTTCTTGTGGAATTTATCTTAGAATTCCAAAAATCTTTTTTTTTTTGTCGTGAGAATCTCTCTCAATATTCTAGATGAATTCATCTCAAGAAGGTGGAAGAACCGCTCTTGGATTTCCTCACAGGATTCTGGGAGAATTCATCTTAGGATTTTGGAACATTTTGGGAGAATCCCGAGGTGAAGTTTCTCTTAGGATTCTGAGACAATCTATCAATGAAACTGGGAGAATTCTTCTCGGGACTCTGAGACAATCCGTCTCATAGATATAGAGTAATCTCTCTCAGGATTCTAGGAAAATGTTTAATAGAATTCAGAGAGAATTCCTACCAAGATACCGGAGGAGTCTTGATTTTTTCTTCTAGATGATGTCGCTCAGCATGCTGGTGTAATCATTTTCAGCATTCTGAAGAAATTTCTCATAATATTAGAGAAACTACTTTCAGAATTTTGGAGAAGTCTCTTTAAAGATTCTGGGTGAATTTCTCTAAGCAGTCTGCGGGGATTCATCTCAGTACAATATGGGAATACTTCTTAGAGTTCTGGGGAATATCAGAATCTCAGGATTTTTCTATCGATTCAAAAATATTAAACTTCGATCAATATGAAATTTTGATATTGAATTTATTTAGACAAATCAAACTTACA